>NW_019384302.1:728798-751966 GCF_000671375.1 Centruroides sculpturatus
TACAAAATGTAACGAAACTAGAACCCAGATTGTGGGATGAGTCAACACCGACTGACAATTCGATTCCTATCGAAGATGTTCGATCTAAGCACTCAAATTCATCTATTGTTTTAATCTGAGTAGTTCGATTTTCTTATAAATTTCTACAGACATGTCCTTATATGGACATAAAATATTCATTTTTCGTTTGATGGTTTCTTTTTACACCATAATAATAATTATTATTTTCTTCTATACAAAATTTAGAAAAAAATTTCCTTTTCTTTTTTTTGCACAAATTCTAGGCCCACTTCCGAAGCCTCACAATCGTATAATGCCTATCTTTCCCAAGACTACAAATACTGTATTCAAGTACAAAGTAACCGGTTTCGACTTATTTCTACTTAAGAAGTAGTTAAATAATTAAGAGATCAGGGAATTAGGGGCATATATACAACCCTGCTGAAAGAGCCGGAATTTTACTTAAACCAAAGCTTAACCGAACCAATCTAGCCGAGTATAGTGGGGACTGATTTCTTCGTAATATTAGATGTAATGAAGACAGAAAATTTTCCAGTTCAACGAGAGCAGTGGCGTACCGTAGGTGTCAGCCGCCCGGGGCGGAGGAAAATTTTGGCCCCCCTTACTTAGGTAATTCACTTTAATTAAAAGACCAAAATTCAGTTTTGTCACAGAACAAGCAATGAAAGATTCGCGCGGTAATGCAGCGACCTGTTTAAAATAGTTCTATCGAACATTAGTGGTGTATATGAACACGAATGAATCGTACAAGCAAAAAAAAAAAGGTCAACAGGTTTCGCATAATTTCCTTGGAAGAAAAAATTACTAGTTCACCGAGACGGCGAGCCATTTCCCGGACTGTCCGGACGATAGCACTATCGTAGGCGCGATGCAAGTATAGATTAGGATGTTTCAAATTTTTACAAGATATTATTATTTATTGTGAAATTTTGCCGCCCCTAAAAGGTAATTTTGCCGCCCCCTAAAAAGTGCCGCCCGGGGCGGGCCGCCCCTGCTGCCCCCACTACGGTACGCCACTGAACGAGAGTGACCGAAAAGTTGTAAATTTTGGAAATTTCCATGGACACCTGGTCGTAAAACGAATTAGTTAGAAAACAAATGATGGACAATCTACTTAGTATTAAGTTTAACATATTTAGATTTTTACAGCTATGGTGAGAAACGTTTCAAATTTACGATAACCCTGTCGCGTCCTTTGAGATATACTAGTGATTCGACAAAAGAGGCATTTGACATTAACCGGTATCGGCACCCTCGGGATTTGGCATCCCACGTGCATGCCCGCACTGCACACCTACCAAGACCGTCTCTGATTCTATCCATTAGCCGCTGGTAGAAAGCTATATGACTAAGTGAATTGTTTTAAGATTTAAAAAGTAAAGAGTATTTTATGTCATTTTTTATGTACGTTTCTTTATAAAGCTACATTTAATTATAATTTTCTTAAAAGTATATTCACACAATTGAAGAATATTTTATACCAGGTATGTATATCCACCACACATTTTATTTCACCAAGTAAGTTTGTATAAGTTTATTTTAAATTTTAGCCCTTATATCGTGGCTAGCGATTCGGAATGTAATTGTGATATTAAAAATATATTTAGAGAAGTCTACGGTTTTTATTGGCTTATCGAACAAACGAATACGAATGGACCCTAGACCATCACTGACGCGCAATTAACCGCTTGACCCTGGAAATCGGCTTCTTACAGAAACCTGCTTCCCTATCATCAAATGTCACGGCACGTCACTGATTCTATCAGTCAGAAATGAATGTTATAATATAATCTCTATTTTTTATATATAATAATTTTAATATTTTCGACTATTTTTAATGTTCGATAGAGAAATTAGTTTGTAAAAGATTGTACTATTCTGTTGACTGCCGTAACACAAAACATCTGTGAAAAAAGAGAAAACAAGACGACGAATGAACTCGAATTATTCTAAATAATTAAGATTCAGACGAATTTCACATGAGATTATAATGTGTATACATATGTAATATATAAATTATAGCGGGTAATAAGAGATTCAAAGTAGGCTATTTATCCTCACCTCCTCAGCTGTTTACTTACAAGTATAATCAAACACCAAACATTTGCTGAGCTTACTATTAATTTAATATTCAAACGCTTTCAGTCTATTCTTATAATAGGCCATCCTCAGAAAATTACTGTTCGATTGTAGAACAGTAATTTCCCGAGGATGGACTATTAAGAATAGGCTGAAAGCGTTTTAATCACCGCTTCCATACATCCGTGGTTTACAATGCAGTAAATTGTTGGATCAGCGATTGGAGCGTGTTTAGGCTTATTCACACCTGGAAGCACTGCTTCAAATATTTTAATATATCAATATATTACCAGGGCCTTCGAAAGCTTGTATGGGGCCCTGGGTTGAAGAGGCCCCCTTTATCTTTTAGCGTGCCTCTTTTGTCTTTGCTTTTTAATTAAATAAATGAAATAAGTAGAATGTTTCCCTGTAAATTAATGTTATTTTTACTAATAAAAAATTACATTGATTTATATGAATAGGAAATTATATATTTTTAAGGATTATTGATTCTGTATTTTAAACATTAATCACAAATAAATAATTATTTTAAATTAATTACAAATTCTAAAATATGGCTCTAATTTGACATTCACTTTCTGGTGATGGAAACAGGCGTGTAATACTGTAAATAATTAATTATAATTCTAGAAAATTTTGAAATAATTTTTAATTACAGAAAAGTAAAATGTTTTTAGGAGTTTTAATGATTCCTTAATTTATATCCCATTCTTAATGTTAATTGCACAAGTATTCAATAATGTAGAAATGAAAAAATTCCTCGACAGTCATAAATGTCAATTTGCATTCGTTTACAAAGCTAACAAGAATATGTAAAAACATAAAAGTATATTTGAAGGTTTGTACAGAACTAATTTATTGTATTTTATATTTTATTTTTCTAAATAAATTATTGGTTATATTTTTTAAAATAACGTATCCTACTATGCAAAATAGAAAAAAATAAATTAAAAATTATAATAAAAATTTTAGACCGTTAGGTTGTGCTGTGATCGAACCACGTGTTTAACGATTAAAGATGGTTCCGTAGTCTCGTTAAAATTTCTGATTTTTTTTTATACTTGAGTAATGGAAAAGGTTAGAAAATCTAGCAAGAAAGAAAAACGTTGGGAATCCAAGAAACGAAAAATTAATGCCTTTTTACAACTAATTGAGAGTACAACTAGTAACGACATGCCACCCGAAAACAGAAATTGTGACTCATTAAAAGGTAATTCGGTTTCCCTTAACAAAATAAAAACCGAATCTTACATTCAGGAACAAAAACTGTTAAGAGAAAAACTTCGTCAAGCTAAAGAAATGAAGGGACCTGAATTGAAGCTGAACAAGGATGGTTTTAATGCTCAATTATTTGTGTATCCAGAAGCTGGAATTTTTAGATGTTCGTCGCCTATTTTCACGGATGATATAAAACAGTTTTTAATATTGTTAACGCAAAATAATTTTTGTAGTACAAGATGGTGTAAAGTGAATCGTTGTCACCGAATTAGTCAAGTTATTTTACTGATGGTAAATGGCTTGTCTGCAGATCATTATTGCCAGAACATCAACTGTTTTCCCAGAACAAAGCGTCTACCGTTACACTTGTTTGAAGTTGTTCCTCCAGCCAGTTATGGAATAAATATTGTAGAGGCTCTTTGTTTTTGCCCGGCAAATTGTAGAAGTAATTTCCAGAATGTATCTGCGGCGAATGGGAAAATAGAAAATTCCGAAGAAACGGTAGAGAAAACAAAATTCCGAGCTGTTTCGAAAATCAGTTTACTATTATCTCCCACACAGATGATAATGGAACAGTATCCTTTACCATTTGATAATTCTTTTAAAGATTATTGTTTTACAAAAGTTAAATATAAGGATGTATGCCCAACGTCTCCCTTATATGCTTTAGATTGTGAAATGGTTATGACGGCGGAAAATAAATTAGAAGTTGCTCGTATTTCGATAGTGGATGAAAACTTGAAAGTCATATATGATACTTATGTGCTTCCGAGTGCACCCATCAGAGATTACCTGACGAAGTTTAGTGGAATTACAAAATCAACTTTAGAAAACGTAAAGATCACATTAAAAGATGTGCAACAAAATATTCGGGAATTGTTACCACCAGATGCTATTCTTTGTGGCCAGTCATTAAATTATGATTTTCATGCTTTAAAAATTATTCATCCATATGTTATAGACACTAGTGTGATATATAATTTGAGTGGTGCGAGATGGAAAAAAACTTCATTGAAAAATCTATCTAGAAAATTTTTAGGAGAGGAAATTCAATGTAGTGAAAATGGTCATTCTCCTATTGAAGACAGTAAAACAACAATGAAGTTAGTTTTGTTGAAATTAAAACATGGTTTAGAATTTGGTGATGCAGTTTTGAGCAGCAAGCTTAACAAACCATCTCATGCGTTTTCAAATCCCTGTAATCCCATTGTTCCAAAAAGTGGAAGTAAATGTGTCATAGGAAATGATTTGATTTTAAATTGGTTTCTCCGACAACAAATTCAAGTAGTAAGATTAATGAAGACAGAAACTAATAAGCAAACCAGAAAATTAATGAGGAAAGAAATGACACAACATTATTTTACAGTATGTTTATTAAATGTGAAGAGAGATGTTGCAAAAGATTTTGTGAGCTGTCTAGAAGATATTGACAAAACAATTAACAAGATTTACAAAGAATGTGCAGAGAATGCTCTGTTTGTTGTGGCAACCAGTGGTTGTTTTGACGAAACTTCATACAGGTATCAGAATGGACTCTGTATGTTAAAATTTAAAACCGAAAAATAAAATCTGTATTTTGTGGCTACTTGCAAAAAATAATATTGCAGAAATTAATCTTTCATCCTTCATTATGTGCAAATATAACATCAGTATTTGTTTCACTTACATTATATATTATATATCCAATATAATCAATTGTTACTTCAAAAAATAATTTTAAAAATTTATCACTGTAAAATATGTGAACTTTGTTTGTTTTCCATAATTATGTAATTCTCCGACTTTTTTTTATATAAATTTTGAATGTGGAATTTTGAACTGTCAAGTCTAAAGTATTGTTTTAAGACAGTTGTATGTATTAAAATTTTATTGTATTTAAAGTATGTAAATAATATAAATTTTAAAAAACTAATTTATTAAAATAAAATTTCTTATTTAAAAAATCTTGTTATTTATTGAGATAGTATTATTTCTAAACACAAATAAACTATTAATAAATTGAATTTTTACTAAAAATTTGTTTCCAAACATTGAATACAAAGAATAGTTTACAAGATATTGGTAATATAATAAACAGGTTATTACTATTTGCATAGAAATTATAAAGTTGATAAAAATTAAAGATGGTAATTTAGCATGAAAATATTACCAATGAAATGTGCTTATTTTAAAAGGAAGAAAATGATAACCTTGACTTTTTAAAAATTTCTATTAAAGGAATTACAATTACAACCAGAATGTAAATTAATTTTTGACGCTTTTTAATTTAAAAAAATAAAGAATTTTTAGCATTTTCCTTTTCGCATTCCTGGAATATTTTTATTTAATTCTAATTACAATTTTTTTTTTTTGTTTGTAATATCAGATATTTGTAGTATAGAAATTTTTACATGTACACTAAATACAGAAGTATTTTTCTTCTGTTTTGTCTATAAATACTTTAGCGAGTTTGCTTACTCAGAATCGGTACTTGTCAAAAAATTTTAAAATGTCATTTTAGAGAATTGCTAAATCTATTCGTAAAAAAAAAAGCGGAGTTTCGAAGTAGGAAAAAGTTTAAGGAAGTTTTGTTGCAATAAAATTAATGTAGAGAAACAATGGAAATTTGAGGAGATAAGAACGTTTTATCTTTCGAATTTCTGCAAATTTAGTTTGCTAAGTCAGTTCGAGAGACAGCCTAAAATAGTATTTGTGGATGAAAGATAAACTGTTTTTTTTTTTTTTTTTTTCAAATNATTTTAATAATAACAAGACAGTTTTACGTAATCACTAATTATTCTTTAAAAATTATTTTGATTGTTTAGTAAAACTTTTTATGACGAGTTTCGTAATAAAAATAGAAATAAAATTTCAAATTTCTGAACTACGGAGAAACTTGAAATTATTATTAAAAATTAAATTAAGGGATATTTTATTAAATAATTAACTGGATTTAAGATAGAATTGTCGCAAATAAAATTTTTTTCCTTTTAAAACTATAATTCTACAATTAGCCGACAGGTGTCAGATAGGTCATCGCCATTTTCACCGGTGAAGTCGTCTGCCTTTCGTGTTGGGTTGTAATAGTTAATATTATGTATTTATATTTATTTATATATTTATAAGATCACAGATGTTTCTAAAGGATGAAAAAAATTACGCAAGATAATCAAATATCTATTAACGATAGCGAAAATGTTGAAACGGAAGTTAGTGATCGTCAAAGGTAAACAAAAATCCATTCTTTCATTGTGGAAACTATTTTTAAAGTTAATTTATTCGTGTCGGGTTCTTGTTCTCGAGCGATTCTTATACGAATGAAGTTTATAATCACTATTTTACAGTCTAGCTACACACTCATTATCTTTTGTTACACAATAACTTCATCAAATGTTTACACAGTAATTATAAGCAACCTTCGGCTTTAGGAATTCATTTTATAATTATACACGCATTACTTTTAAATCACTTTCTTTCCAAGTTCACAGCAACCGTACAGAACAAATAATAATGTCTTTTATACAACGAACAAAGTTTTATTATTATTTTAATTAAATATGTGGATAATATTTGGTATGAAATATTTCCAGTGGTTAATGATTGTTTATACAGATGTATTTCAATAATATTCCAATATTTTGAAATGATTCTGTATTAAATATTAGTTTTAGTAACCTTTGGTCTTATTAGGGTGATTTCTATGGTTGTTATTAATCTGCTTTGATGTTATAATTAACAAATAAGATTTTTAATTGAATACTGTGATTTTCTTTTTGAAACCGTGTCCTGTTTTATATTTGTGGCGTAGTAAACACTAGTATTGTGTTTTATTCCAAAGACACATGGCAAATTTTCCATCAAATTTTCAACTAATAAAGGAATTTGATGGGAAATTTGNTTTTTTTTTTTTTTTTCTACGAGTAAAATATTACGCATTTACTATCTTACGCACACTTTTAAAGACTCTCCTATTATTTATTTATTTATTTTTTATTACTGTTATACGATTATATTTATTTAATGATAAAAACTGATGGAGCAATAAACTTTTTAATTCTTAAAGTTTTATATTATCGTGATTTTTAATAGAAGTTTTCAATTTTATCGTTTTATCACTTTATTATGGCTTCATTATTTATCAACTGATAAAGATATCGAATTAATTAAATAAATGAAAAATAAATAAAGCAAATTGTCTCTCAAATATTTATTTATTTTTTAAAAATATTTTAATAATAACAAGACAGTTTTACGTAATCACTAATTATTCTTTAAAAATTATTTTGATTGTTTAGTAAAACTTTTTATGACGAGTTTCGTAATAAAAATAGAAATAAAATTTCAAATTTCTGAACTACGGAGAAACTTGAAATTATTATTAAAAATTAAATTAAGGGATATTTTATTAAATAATTAACTGGATTTAAGATAGAATTGTCGCAAATAAAATTTTTTTCCTTTTAAAACTATAATTCTACAATTAGCCGACAGGTGTCAGATAGGTCATCGCCATTTTCACCGGTGAAGTCGTCTGCCTTTCGTGTTGGGTTGTAATAGTTAATATTATGTATTTATATTTATTTATATATTTATAAGATCACAGATGTTTCTAAAGGATGAAAAAAATTACGCAAGATAATCAAATATCTATTAACGATAGCGAAAATGTTGAAACGGAAGTTAGTGATCGTCAAAGGTAAACAAAAATCCATTCTTTCATTGTGGAAACTATTTTTAAAGTTAATTTATTCGTGTCGGGTACTTGTTCTCGAGCGATTCTTATACGAATGAAGTTTATAATCACTATTTTACAGTCTAGCTACACACTCATTATCTTTTGTTACACAATAACTTCATCAAATGTTTACACAGTAATTATAAGCAACCTTCGGCTTTAGGAATTCATTTTATAATTATACACGCATTACTTTTAAATCACTTTCTTTCCAAGTTCACAGCAACCGTACAGAACAAATAATAATGTCTTTTATACAACGAACAAAGTTTTATTATTATTTTAATTAAATATGTGGATAATATTTGGTATGAAATATTTCCAGTGGTTAATGATTGTTTATACAGATGTATTTCAATAATATTCCAATATTTTGAAATGATTCTGTATTAAATATTAGTTTTAGTAACCTTTGGTCTTATTAGGGTGATTTCTATGGTTGTTATTAATCTGCTTTGATGTTATAATTAACAAATAAGATTTTTAATTGAATACTGTGATTTTCTTTTTGAAACCATGTCCTGTTTTATATTTGTGGCGTAGTAAACACTAATATTCTGTTTTATTCCAAAGACACATGGCAAATTTTCAACTAATAAAGGAATTTGATGGAAAATTTGCCATGTGTCTTTGGAATAAAATACAATACTAGTGTTTACTACGCCACATGAATACTGTGATTTTAAGCATTTGAAAATATCAATAGACTAAATATTCTTTGCTGCGATTATTCTATATGAAAAAAATGTTAAATGAAATGAAATTGTAAATGAATTTTAATATTTTGACAGAGAAATAAATGAATAACTTGTAAAAATTAAAAAATATTATATTAAACCAGTTTAAAAAAATTTTGCATAGTTGTTTTGCTTTTGTAATTTTTTTATCAAGCTATATTTAAACTTTATCTTATTTCCACCATTGCGACATTAACTGATATTTATTGTTTTCTTATTACTAAGATAATCTTTATTGTTTGAAAAAAACCTTTTACCTGTTATATGAAGTTAAATATATTAAAGATAGTTTAAGATAGTGATTTAGACGAAAAAGTGATAATTCAGAAACTAAATTTAAATAAATATTTAATCTAGAATGCTTTTGGATTAAAATATGGCCTGTATGTACAGTACTTTGCTAAAAGTATATTATCTAAAATATTAATGTAAAGGAATGGTATAAAATTAGATATATAGTTCTCGTGCATTTGATAAGACTGATAAAAATTTGAATGCTACTAAAAATAACTGGTTATATGGTATAAATACTCACAAAATAAACCTTTAAATCCAACATATCATGTTATATGGTTTGATAATTTCTTATAATCTTAAGTTTTAAGTTATTTTGTTGTATACTAACTTTGTGTGATAGTTTAATTAGTTGTGAATTAATGCTTAAAACATGTTTTTAAGTTGAAGAAAAGTTATGATGGTTATTAGAAAACCAATTGCATAATGAATGTTCCACAATTTAAATATATGGAACTTGAATTTACATTCTGTTTGTATTCAATTCCATTTGAATTTTGATATTTTATGAATAGTCTGAATAATGCCATTATAGATGGCCATTATAGATATAAAATGTTAGCAGTGAGTAGATATACTGGATTTAAAGGTTTATTTTGTGTGTTTAAAAATTTGAATAAATTCATATTTACTCTGATAAATATTTTGTCTAATATAGTTATGTGATAACATTTATTAAATTTAAAAGTATATATTATTCATAATGTTTAATATAAGTATTATGAATTTAGATATAACTAGAGTTTAAAAGTGATATAACCAATTATATTAGGTTAAAATTCTACTAAAAACTTATAGATTTATTTTTCCAAAATTCTGAAGCTTGATACTGTATGTGGTTTGAATTTTTTGATTGTATGGTCTTATTCGTTCTGTTTACAAGTTAGATGACATATTAGTTTGATGAATACAAATTCCAATAATAAAAATTCCAATTTTCTTAATATACAAATTAAAATTTATTCAGTATAAAAAATTGAAAATATGATTTCACCCTTTCATGTTTTTACAATAAATATTGTTCACTATATTTCTTGACTATTTTAATTTGAATGGTTAAATCTATAAAATTACATAGTTTCTCATTTCAAAATTTATAAAAACAAACATCAGATTTATAAAAAATTTATTAATATAGATCTTAAAGAATTTATAAATATAATTGTTTAACTAATAAATTAATAAAGTTTAGATTTTTGTATTTTCTATGTTCAGTTTTTGATTTAATATATGCTTTTGCAAACAGAATTATATAATTAAATTAATTAAAATATCTACNTCTCTTTTATAATAAATGAATTTATCTATTTCTAAGTAAAAATTGAAAGTGTCTGTAGAAGTAATTTTTTAAAATATCTTTTTTGTGATAAAGTTTTAATACTTATTATTATAATCTAGACTTGTTAATCCTTAAATATACTTGTATGTTGGGCCACAAGTTTATATTATTTATACTTGCGGCCCAAAACTCCTTGACTTCTTCCAATGTGGCTCAGAGAAATAAAAATGTTGGACACCCGTTATAAATTTTGAATAATTCTTATAATTAGTGTAGTGAAGAATGCTATCATAATGATGACCTTGAAATTTATATGATGTTAACTCATGCATTTTTGCATACAAATAGAATAAATCTTACTCTAGATTATGACGTAAACAGTATTTTAAAATTCAACCCATGACTGCAGATATACAAGGTTAAAGTTCACAATGTTAAGTCTATGAGCAAAGTTGGTGCCAGAGTGTGCACACATCAAATTTTAATTGATCTTTTCAATTACATTAAAATACATTGATTTCTCTCAGATTTTTTTTTTTAAATTTATAATAGACAAACAATTATTTATTGTCATAATGCTCTGAATTTTAGCAGTGTCTTGCGCCTGTAAATCACACTTTTCCTGTTAATGATGGAGTCATGCCTGTTATCTAACTCTGTTCTTGAGATTAAAGAAGCACAGATAGACAAGACAACAGATGGATGTCAGTTTAAATTTATAACTTAAATATTTTTGAAAATTGCAGCCCAATTATCTAAAACTTTTCTGATTTATATTTTGTAGTATATTCAAATATCCTAGAAACTTTCTAAATTAAAATTTAGGCTATATTCTTTCAGGAAGTAGACTAAATTTGAATTGTTACTCCAGGATACCCCATGGTTTTAAGTAGTAAACTTCTGATGCCAAAAAGGTATACAGTAAAATTGACTACATAAGTATGGAAACAAAAACCCAAAATGCATTAATAGAAAACAGTCCGAATCAGTTCAGTCCCTTATCAGTTGGTATTAACTAAAGGTGTTAATATACTTAAAAATTATACAAGATAAAGATAAACTTAAAACTATGCTTGAAGCTATACAATATAAAGATGAACACATCGCTATAACTGTATGAGCAGTAAGTATCATTAATGAAGACAGGTGTAATAAATCTTCATAATGCTGCAGGGTGGTGTGACATACAGGGTGCTGATATAAAACAGTTATAAGTTAGCCCAATAATTGGTTTACAGTTGTGAACTAATGTTATACAGACAGATTATATACATTCCAAAAGCAGTAAGACAACAGAGTTGCATGTGCAGGCATTATGGCAAGGTGCAGGTAGTAGTTATAAAGGGTTCACATCTGGTGCACAAGTTGTGACAATATACAAGTTTACAACAGTTTTAACAAGACAGAGTCCTAACATCACAAAGATATTTTGTTTTTAAAAAAGATATAATTGTGCTGTTCTTCATCAATTTTAACACCTGAATTATCATGAATTCTATTAACATTATTAATTTTTAAAATCTCTATATGTTCAAAATATTTACGTTTATAGGTGTTAGTTTTGAATTTTAGTGCTTTTATTGTACTTTTATCAATTTTGCAACTATATAAATTGCAGTGTTTAGCAATTGCAGAGTTTTCAAAGTATTCAGAATTGTATTTAATAGAATATTTGAGAATTTCCTATTTTTGTTTAAACATTCATTAATATCTACCAGATTTCACAGTAATAATGCTTAATTAGTATTTTATAGTAGTTGATAATCAGTATTTTATAATAATAATTAAAAGAAACATTTAACAAATTATAGAGTATTTAATTCTTAAGAGTAGAATTTTGCTTGGAAAAATCAGTTAAATGATTAAATAAAAATTTTATTTTATTAATAAATGCTACAACTTACTAGAGTTTAATCATTTTTGTTTTTATATGTCCATGTCTTTTATTTATCTTTTTATTATAAATCAGGGGTGTCCAGCCCGTGAGCCGCATGCGGCCCAATAAATGTGTAAACAAAACCGACAAATGTTTTATTTTTTTTATTATTTGTTTATTTCAACGGCATAAACTCAAAAAAAAGTTTCACAAAGCCATAAACCTTTATTCATATTTTATTTTTGAGTGGAAAGGAAATATTTTCAAATACTTAGAGATGTGTGAATGAGGAAGGATTACTAAATAAAGCTGGAGTTGTGAGTCAAAGGATTATAGACCCAAATTTGGGGAAAGGACAAAAGATAAAAAGTAGTGAGAAAAGTTAAATAGATCTTATGTTATGCAAATATTGACCCTTAATTTTCCAACCTTTCTCATTTCTTTATCTTTTCTCCTTTCCCCACATGTGGGTCTATTATCCTTTGAGTCACAACTCCAGCTTTATTTATTAATAGTATTTCTTCCAACGTTGCAAGATTTGGCTACATTGCACCAAATGTGGCTACTTTTTTTTGTTTGACGTAGAAATTATCATTTTGTGCATTGGCTACTTCTTGGGTTACATTTTATTTATAAATATACTGTATTATTTGAATGAAAATGCACCTTTAAAATGGTGTTTTGTCACTTTTTATTAATTAGAAACCCAAATAAAACAAATATTTGTGTTTTTCAAATAAATTTTCATTTGTCTCTTTTATAATAAATGAATTTATCTATTTCTAAGTAAAAATTGAAAGTGTCTGTAGAAGTAATTTTTTAAAATATCTTTTTTGTGATAAAGTTTTAATACTTATTATTATAATCTAGACTTGTTAATCCTTAAATATACTTGTATGTTGGGCCACAAGTTTATATTATTTATACTTGCGGCCCAAAACTCCTTGACTTCTTCCAATGTGGCTCAGAGAAATAAAAATGTTGGACACCCGTTATAAATTTTGAATAATTCTTATAATTAGTGTAGTGAAGAATGCTATCATAATGATGACCTTGAAATTTATATGATGTTAACTCATGCATTTTTGCATACAAATAGAATAAATCTTACTCTAGATTATGACGTAAACAGTATTTTAAAATTCAACCCATGACTGCAGATATACAAGGTTAAAGTTCACAATGTTAAGTCTATGAGCAAAGTTGGTGCCAGAGTGTGCACACATCAAATTTTAATTGATCTTTTCAATTACATTAAAATACATTGATTTCTCTCAGATTTTTTTTTTTTAAATTTATAATAGACAAACAATTATTTATTGTCATAATGCTCTCAATTTTAGCAGTGTCTTGCGCCTGTAAATCACACTTTTCCTGTTAATGATGGAGTCATGCCTGTTATCTAACTCTGTTCTTGAGATTAAAGAAGCACAGATAGACAAGACAACAGATGGATGTCAGTTTAAATTTATAACTTAAATATTTTTGAAAATTGCAGCCCAATTATCTAAAACTTTTCTGATTTATATTTTGTAGTATATTCAAATATCCTAGAAACTTTCTAAATTAAAATTTAGGCTATATTCTTTCAGGAAGTAGACTAAATTTGAATTGTTACTCCAGGATACCCCATGGTTTTAAGTAGTAAACTTCTGATGCCAAAAATTGTATTGAATTTAATTTTTGGATAAGAGTTTTTCATTTTTTAATAATTCTTGCTTATTTGAGTTGTTAAAGCATTACTATTGTCTACTTGTTTTTTAATTTTTCTTTTTCTTTACATTTACAGAAGTTCTTGAAAAAACCAAACAATAAATAAATGCAGTAAATGCTGGATAATATACAAAATACTTACACAACCAAAAGTTCAGTTTGTGGAAAACAATGATGAAGAAAAATGAATGTTTTCAATTGCTTTTAGCAATCATCCTCAAGTTAAAGAGCTTATTTGGAAAACCAAACAAATTTCAAATCGCACATATGCATATTTGTGTACCTTATAAACAACAGCATAGTGTATAACTACATATTCTAATGCTGCAAAGGGCAAAAATGAGAATTGGCTAAAAGTTCATGTAATGGCAAAACTTTTTGGAGAAATTACTGAATTTTCTGCAAAGATAAAATTCTTATCACTGGATTCCCCATTGGCTGTTGCATATATTAATCCACCAGTGATATAATCTAACACTATCATTGCAGCTTCAAACTCTAAATCAAATCAAAAAATGTTCAATTGGAAAATTTAAGTGAAAAACTAAAATAATTGTTTGCAGCTGAATGCACAAAACCAGTTTTCCTTTGGTGGTAAACCTTAGCAAATTTCAAATTTTTTCAGTGCAGAGCAAGGTGTCCAGCACCATGGGCATACCTAGTAATGTAATTTGTAAAAGCAGAAAGATATTACACATATAAAAACCATTTAGGTAAGATTCTATTCTAGATATTACACATAAACATTTTTTTGTTTTTGAAAGAAACATGATTCTACACTTATCATTAGTAGAAAAGAATTCTAAATTAAATTTCTAAAATAAATATTCTAAGGTAATTTTTACTATGCTTTTTATTGGACTGCAAATTAGAAAAAATTGTAGACCTATAAATTCCTACTATTGTCTGTCTGTCTGTCTTTCCTTAATCTCAAGAATGGTGTTAGATAAATGAAATTCAAGACCAGATATGGAAAGCTTAGAGGCAGGAAGACTTGATTAAATATATATGAACTTCTGATGTAAACCAGAAGTCATGTTATTTCAATTCAAAAATTTTCCCTTGAAAGATGTTAGATAGATGACTGGCACAAACTCCATTGCTAATGGAAAAGTATGATGCACAGAGACAAGACACTACTAATTTGAGGTGAAAAGCATATATTTTAAATTAAATAAATTAAAAATATGATAAAAAGTTGCAGCCCGGCATTGTGGTAATGTCACAATAAATAATTGTTCATTTGTCATTAAATTACAATTAAACAAAATTAAATTCACATACAAAATAATTAATAATATTTTTATGTTATTTTGTAGTTCATTTAGCTTTATTACACACTAGATGTGGCTTACAGACTAGTATAGTAATTGAATAATTCTGATGAAATGATAAATTTTAAATTGAAACAGTTTGGTATAATAGAAAAATTATTATTTTGTCTGTTATGTTATGTTAACTACTTGCATGTAATGCATATAATAGATATTAAAAGACATTTTTAGTTTTTAATTTGTAAATTTATTTCATTTCATTTGCTAGATTACATAGATAAAATTTTTTACAAGAATTGGTTTACTATATTAATTTGAACATTAAATTTTATTTCACATTAAAACAGTAAACTGTTTTAATGTGAAATAAAATTAATTAAAAAAAAAATAAAATTTAATGTTTAATAAAATACAGAAGTAGAGTATTGGCTAACATTATTGCTTCAAATCTTGGTACCGAAGGATAGATATGACATCAGGTTTGTAGAAATGGTAAAATTAATTGGAAACATGGCCTTATCTTTTCAATCAAGCCTTAGCCACCATTATATAGGTTACTTTGTAATGACAGGGATATTTTTTCAACATTAGAGAAGTTAGACATGTATATGATCCCTTTACAGCAAACAAGCACAACTTAAAGCTACATTACATAGGGAGTACAAACAGAAAACTTTCATGTTATGTGATAGAACATCAGTGTGAGGTTGAGAACAGCAGACATATCACAGAATGCAGAAGTATAATTAAATTCTTTCTATTTCAGTAAAAAAATAATAAAATAATAGAAATGAAGTAATTACATATTTATATTCTAATTTTTAATTAAAAAATGATTAATCTTCTATATATATAAAAATGAATGTATGGCTGTCTGTCCTTCATGCATTACTACACCATTTATCCGATTGCCATGAAACTTTGGGAAGTTGTTTAATATATGCCCACGAAGGTTTCTGGCATAGTACGATTTTCATGAAACTTTGGGAAGTTGTTTAATATACTCCCATGAAAGTTTCTAGCATAGTACATTTATCCTATGATAGATGACGTGTATGTATATGAGCATTTCATCATGAGCATTTCAGCACGGTTAGGAGTTGAAACTTGAAATTTGGTACACAATTAGGGTATGTCATGAGAACACACATTAACAAGGGATTTTTTGAAATCCCCCCACAGGGAAAGGGACAGGATTAAGGCTTCAACAATGGAAGTGTTAACAATGAAAGTGTTAAGAGAAAGCAACGTGCAAGATTTACAGGTGCAGATGCAGTTTTTTGCATTAAATCGAACATAATTTTAGACCCATCTAAAAATTTTCTAATTAGTCTGGAAACAGGAAAACCTAATTCTTGCATTCTGTAAAAATGGGTAAGATTGGCTGTAATGTAATAATCTTACTCTTTGCTATCATTACTTTTTGTCCAAGCAATGCCGGGCTTATCTGCTAGTTTAATTATAAATCTTTTTATGTCTATCTAATTGCTTTCAAATTGAATTATAACTAAGTATACCAGTCTAAATCTTGACAATTCAGTAATAATTTAATGTAAATTCAGCAAATATTTTTGATTTTACACAAGATATGCTTCAGGTCAACAATATTATTGAATTTACATTAAATTATTTACTGGATTGTCAAGGTTTTGATTAGTGTACTTAGTTATAATAATCAATCCAGTTAATGGGAAGAAGTTAATTTTACAAACTATTATTTTTTTAATATATATACTCACTGACAAAAATGTTACATATCCAGATAGAATTGTTTGATTACTGCAAAACTTAACATACAGCTATTTCTCAGACAGAAACATAAATGATTACATTTGTGGTCTGATTTGTACACTAGTTAATGACACCAAAGTTCCTTAAAATTGCTACTCTGATATCTTATAAAAAGGCAAAAGAGGCTTACTGTGTCTTCAGTGCACCTATTGTTTGGAGGTCTTTGATCACTAGGCATATCTGTACAACACAGTCAAAGAAGTTAGGTACATCTGATGGAATTTGAGAAAGGTGGTATCATCAGGCTCAGGGAAGAGGAATGGCTGTTTTGCCAAATTGCTTGCTATCTAGGCTGTTCAGATCTGATTATGAGGAGGTGTTGGGAACAATGTATGCAGTACTGGCATGTGTACTATATACAACATGCAGACTGGACATCCTACACAGATTCACCAGGAGAGATGATCATCTAATTTTGAGCCAGATGTTATAGTGTGCTTGTCCACTATCTAGAGACAGGTGGCAGTCTTCCTACTCTGTGTATTTCTATACCATTGGCAGTTGACTAGCAGAGGCAAATTTGCATTCTTGGCAACCATATGTTTCCTGCCACTAGAACCCCAATATTATCAGCTTTGTTTCCAGTGGTACTGTGACAGGAGCATGAACTGCTATGGACTGGCAATTTGTCATATTTAGTAATGAATCTCAGTTATGTTTTGGAATGGACACCTTGTTAAAATGTGGAGAACAACTAGCAAGTGCTTCAATCTTGCCTTTACTATTGAGTGGCACACTGCCTGTACTGCTGGTATGTTGGTCCAGTGAGCTCTCTATTACTGTAATTTGGAGTGAATAAAAATGAAACTTCAAGAAAATTTCATAAGTGCCTGACAAATACTTTAACTAACAAATCAGAAATTTTTCTATGTTATCTCTGGACATTATTTTTTAAGCTGGCAAAAATGTTGTAAATGCCAGTCTTATTTGAATGTTATAGTGGTTGAATACATGCTTTTGATGTTTAACAAACTTTGTTAGTATTGTAAGACTCACTTTATTAAAAATTTGTTAGAGTATTGTCTTAATATCATTTCATTAAATTTTCATTCAAATCTCTAATATTTTGAATGTTTTTTTTTTATAATATTGATATCTATTTGATATGTAATGATTTTGAATTTATGGGGTGAATAGAAACACAACAAAAATTAGCTATTTCTATTTATCTAATGCAACTTTTTCAATATCAGCAGTATAAAATCTGAAGAAGTCTAAGGCCTAGCTTTGAAATAGCTAAATAGATCTGTTTGTATATTTTCCATATTGGCCTTGATTTATTTCAGTAAGGACACTTTTCTTAAAATCAGTGACTTCTCTGTAGTGAAGAGGTGTGAAGAAAAAAATCCAGCAACAAGTTGCTTAACTTTCCCAGCAACAAAATTTAAAACTGCTTCTGGTGCCATCTGTTATGATATTTTATTTAAAAACTTTTTATGTAATTAATTATTATAAAATGGCAAAAAGCATAATTTTGAAGATAGAGATGAATTTCATAAAAAAATTGTAAATGTCAGTAACAAATAAAATCTGTATTAAGTCCATCTCAACTCAAGATATGATATATGATCCCATCAGTCTCTCCACCCTGTTGACCTTCAACCATCAAAATTTAATAGCATCAATCTTCCTAATATGCAAACCTCTCTGCAAAATTTCAGAAATTTTCAACAAAAGATACAGGAGTTATTAAACTTAAAAGTGGATAAAGAAGATTGTGCTTTACACACATGCTAACATCCATTCATTCAGGAAAAAACCCTGAATCTTTTTGCATTTCTCAACATTTCAATGTCCCCTGAGTCCAAAAATGTAAAATTCTTGGGGGTCATATTTTGACTGATTGTCATACTTTCCCTTTGTTATATATAACAGCTGGGAAAGTAAAAAGAACCAGCATATTTTATATTGAAGATGGTAGATATGTGGTGCACCTCTGTAGAACATCACATGATGAGATTTTCATAGATGTGAGTATTATTACTTTTTGTATGGGGATGTTAGAAAAATTGTCCTCATTACCATATCATCATCAAACTTCAAAAATAAGTTTTCCTGATGACTTTAGTGATTTGAAAAATGCTTTCATTTTTATTTATTTAATCAGTTTTGAAAGAAAACACTTTATCAAATTCCATCATAATTTTATAACCAAGAACATTTTCAATTCAATTTGGTAGATATGCTGTAGTTGCATACAACATGCTTGAATGAAAAGAATGAACACATTTGAATACAGAGACAATACAATTCAAAATTTAAACAAAAGCATAAAAGAACATAAAACATTTATCTGTTCAACTATAAATGCTGTTATTTTACTGTTTCTCTTCATTCTGTGAGTAGGGGTGAAAAGAAACATTAAAAGAAGAAAAAAGCTAGGACTTTGATTACTCCATATATTACCTACATCATTAATGTTATTGGAGTTATATAATTACTTAGAGAAGTGTTTCTATTCACTCCAAATTATTGTATTCCAATTGATCATCCATAGAAGTGGTGTGAGGGACATTGATAGCCCAGCCATATGTTCAGGAAGTCCTGTTGTCTTTCATGGCAGGACTGCAAACAGCCATTTTCTAGCAAGATAATATTTGGTTGCTTAGAGCTAGGATTTTCCAGGAATTGTGATTTCTTGGCCTGCTTGGTCTTTAGGTTTGTTGCACTTTAAGCATTTGTGGAACCACATTGGATTCTAACTTTGGATGGCTACAAGTGTGACAAATCTAGAGTGGTAGTTCAATATTTTTGGGCAAATCTGTTGCAGGATAAGCATGTGGTGCATGTATGCCTCCATGCCCGATTGTATCACTGTATATACCTAGACAATAGGAAGTCTTATAAGGAACAGAGACTTCTTTAATTTATACCATTGTTGCACAGAAAATTGTGTGTTTTTTGCTACAATATTTTAATTACTTACTATCATTATTATTATATTTGCATTAATAAAGTTTTGTATGATTTTAATACTGTCTCCTTGTACATAACCTTTTTGTCAATGAGTGTATAAGATAAATAATATACAAAAATTTGTCTTGTGAATGTTTGAAATTGATTGATATGTAGCCATCTGTAGGATTTTTTGGTTAATAATGAAGGCAAAAATATGTAGAATTTTTAATAAATGTATTTAGATATTTTCAATAGATGTATTCAGATTATCAGTAAAAGAAGCTACATTTTATTGAAGGGATGGAGCAATTTTCTAAATATTAATCATATCTATCTTCTAATACTAAGGTAATACTAATTTACAATAATATTAGTATAGCATTACTTGAATTGACATTTTAGAAATCAAATCTTTTAAAAAAGGTTTTCAAAGATTTGCATTATTCTTCAGTAACACTTTTAACTATTTTTGAATAAGAATTTATTTTGTTTTTTAATTCATACATGAATCATAAATACAAATTTGAAATAAAAATATGAGAAGTTATTTTAGAAATTTCTTTGAAATTTTTTATTTATCTTTAACAAAATTAAAGAAAAATAACATTTAACAGTTTTTAAATTAAATTTGTCTTTTGGATTTCTAATTATAAAGTTAAAATTTCAAATTACATACATTCACTTACAAATATAATCTTGTTGAAAGTTTTGTTGAACTGGAAGTTTTCATTTATTGAAAGATTTAAGTATAATTGTCTTTTTTCCTAGTTTTTTGATGGAATAATATTCCATAACAGTAGAAGAGAAATGTTTTATTTCATATACTGGTATGAATAATAATTTCAGAAAAATTTACATATCAAAAATTAAATTTATATTTATAGTAAATTTTATCTCAAATGACTACTGGATTAAATGGGCTACTTCTTCGCTCTTATTTTTAATTAATTTCAAAATAATTTGTCACTACAGGCAGATGTTAGGTTCCATTTCTTATTAAATTTAATAATAATAATTAAATGAATAATTTAGTAGTAATTTAGAATATTCTGGAAGACGAGAATTGGCCTGGAGTAGGACTTGAACCCAGAACTCCCGCTTACCATGCAGATGTATTGCCAGTTACACTACCTGAGCCTCCAATCTTCTCTTCCAGACATTATTTAACTATTATATAACCATCCTCAGTTACTCAGATTTAATCTGGCAGTCATTTAGCATATTACTCTATATATTTGGTTTCAGGATGTTTGTATATGTAAATTTTATATATTAATTGATGTATTTATAAAATGAGAAATAAAATGCATTAAATATCATTTATTTATTAGTTACAAATGATTACTTGCAGACTAGAGAAAAGAAATAAAGTTATGTAATTATTAAAAATCAAAAAATAAAATAAAATATAAAAATTTGAAAATGAATTAAATCTATAATAAATTAATTTTCAATTTTTTTTTGAAAATATCTGTATTTTAGAATAAGTATACTGTCCTTGAGATAAGAAGTATATACTTTCATAAAACTCATTATATAGCTATTTTCTGTTATGTCAAATGAAAGTAATTTTGAAAAGAGACTTATTGGAACAAAGAAACTTTAATTGAAGTAATTATGAGTGAAAATTACACCTTTAAATATAAAATAATGCAATTTTATTTTAAAACACTTTTAAATAGTTGATGATTTATAATAACTTTTCTGGGAAAAATAACACATGACAGATGCTTACTAAATTTATCTAGAAAAAGATAAAAGAGTTTTAAGTTTAATTCTGTAAAATCTATTTTTCTAGTCTATAGATAAATTATTTCACAAGTAGATATATTTGTTATTAAATTGTGAAATATAGTATTTCTAATTCTTATAAAATATAACGGCATAATATATTTTCTAAGTATATTATCATAATGATTTATAAATGCAATTAGTAATTCTTCTGTAAAATATTTTACATAATATGAAGCATAGCATACAGAATACATAATTATTACAGTACTCCTAGATTCTCACTACAGACTTTGTTCAACAAATGTTTGCAAAATAAGATTTAAAAAAAATGTGATTTAAATAATTTACAATATATTTCTATCCTACAGTTGTTACATACCATTTTACTTAAATTATTGGAACCGAACAACTTCAGTTTTCAAAATATGTTTTAATTCTTAAAAATAAATTCTCTGTAGAATTTTATTTATTTTTAAATAATTTTATTCTGTTTTCTTATACTTGCATATAATTGTACAATTACAATTCTTTGAATAAAATTTTGATTTTATATACAATTTGATCCTGAAATGATTATTTTATTTATTAATAGAGATTATATTATAATAAATATTTTTTGTTATCTCATCAGTGGTTGTACTGTTATTATGTGATATTTCATCCATGAAAAGTTTCTTTTTGTATCATTTGGAATTTGGTTGAAAGTTCATTGCTAAATGAAATACAGTCGAACCTGTCTATCTCAAATCTCATGGGTACAAGAAAAAAAATTTGATATAAACAGGTTTTGAGTCATAAAGGTTTGTATACAGTAAACAATAGGTTTGATTTGTGGTATGTTATTTTATTAATACAATAGCATGTACTGTACAGTACATACATGTAATAAGTAAAAATAAAATGTTTTTGACAATTGTTAATTGGTCAATAATTTCTGACGCCTGACTTTTTTTGAAGGTAATCAATAGCCACAAATGCATCCTGACTAATATCTTCTTGACAGTCAAAGAAAGATCTCAACATTTCAATGACCTTTTTTGGCTTCTTTTGTGGTAATAACTTTAGGTGAATCTATCTATCTGACCCTCTAGTTTGTCGTCATCAGAAACTTCTCACTTTTTCTATGATTGGTCAACATTCTGCATGTTAGCAAAGAATTGTCCATGTCCAAAAACTCTTCAAATGAAATGTCTAGATCAGGGATGTCCAACCTTTTTGTTTCTATGAGCCACATTGGAAGAAGTCAAGGAGTTTTGGGCCAAAAGCATAAATAATATAAACTTGTGGCCCAATATACAAGTATATTTAAGGATTAACATGTCTAGATTATAATAATAAGTATTAAAACTTTATCACGAAAAAGATATTTTAAAAAATTACTTCTACAGACACTTTCAATTTTTACTTAGAAATAGATAAATTCATTTATTATAAAAGAGACAAACGGAAATTTATTTGAAAAACACAAATATTTGTTTTATTTGGGTCTCTAATTAATAAAAAGCGACGAAACACCATTTTAAAGTGCATTTTTATTCAA
>NW_019384302.1:754596-871192 GCF_000671375.1 Centruroides sculpturatus
GAGGCGCCCCTATCGTGTGTCATATTTCAAACATTCAAATTAACAATTTTAATTCTTATTTAAATTAACAATATGAATTATTATTATTCATTTGGCAATAAATTATTATTTGGTCAATATAACAATATAAATAATTCAGTATATTTGTAATATGAATTTATTATTTCAGTGGCTTATATCTCGCGAAGGGTCGCGAGTAGGGGTATGGTTCCTTTGCCTTTATTGTTCGCACAAGGGGCTACAGTTTGGGGGGTCGCCACCTCTTCACCTAATCTTACCATTGGGACTTTAACAGAGCTGTACAGCATATTGATAGAAACAAAAAAGTCAAAGGAACCGTGCTTCATGGAAATTTGTAAACAACGCCCACTAGGGGGCGTCCCGGGCTAATAGTATTTTATATTACGTATAGTTAAAATATAGGCTATATTTATCATTGTTCTATAGTAAATATCACTGTTACTTTAACCAGCCGCTCATAAAGTACCAGTAAACATTCATTTAACTCCTTCGAACGTATTATTGGCTTTCAGCTATCTGTTTAAAGTTGCGAGTTACATTTACAATCCACGTATATATTACATTACCTAATAGTCAGAAAACTTACAAAATGTTGCATATGTGTAAGTAGTATGTACTAAGTTTATAAAGAGAAATTGTATAAATATTCGGAAGCCAAATTAAGGGTCTAGAAGAGCCACATTCAGCTCGGAAGTCGCAGTTTGACCACCGCGATTATATAATATATGCTATCAGCTGTTAAATTAAATAATGAATTAAAGAATCTTTATATACAATATATTCATTACAGATTTTACAATGCATTGAATCAAAAGCTATTTTGTTCTTAGCTTTCTGCAATGATATTAAATCCAGAAATCAAACTTGATGTATGCTTATATTCGTCACTGTAATTTGACCATAAATAGCCATTTATGTTCTTTGGGATAGATTTAAATAGATAGAATAATAAGATAATATAAATAAGATAGAACAATAAATATATGTTTATAGATTTAAACAGATTTGAAGTAAGCTTTTAACACTTTTTTTATTATTATTATTATAACTAACAGTTTTGAGATCAATAACAAATCGTAAAGATTTTTAAACATTCATAATTACAATGCAATTTATAGTTTTCGTTAATATATACGAACATTGAGATGCTTCAGTGGATATTTTGTATTATTAATTTCTAGAACTGTTACATTTACACGGAATTATGAAAAGGGTTAAGCCATACGGGACTTTTGGAAAA
Source organism: Centruroides sculpturatus (assembly GCF_000671375.1). Classification (NCBI taxonomy): domain Eukaryota; kingdom Metazoa; phylum Arthropoda; class Arachnida; order Scorpiones; family Buthidae; genus Centruroides; species Centruroides sculpturatus. The sequence continues at coordinate 755,858 of NW_019384302.1, forward strand.
CATTTCGTAAAGTGCTGCAATAACAGAACTTGTATCTGTCAGGAAATAAACCGGATGTTTACGTTTCAGCTTTCTTATAATCACAACGTTTGAAATGTTTTAGAACAGTCATGAGCAATTCATAGTCTGCAGGCCGCTTACGGCCTCAAAGTGCTAATTTAGACTCCCGGATCTTTATCGATGCAGTTTTATTTTCCTGTTTGTCTCGTGTCATTAACTCAGTCCCAATTAAGCTGATGTTTGCGAATATTCAAATCGAACTTGAGCAGTAAAAAGATGGGAATAAACTATATATTACTAGCTTGTATATCATTAGTAGACATATATGTTATTTTAGTAACTTACTCAGTATGTTCAAAGCCTACAACTCCGTAAAAATGCACGTGATTTGGCCCTCTGGAAGTCTGACGTTCACTTCCGATTCGCATTCAGAAACGATGGCTCATAACTGTTTTAGTTTTGATTTGATGAAAGGTGATCTTATACAGTTTTGAAAATATCTATTTATCTTCATCGATAATTATTGATTTTATGTTGTAGTCATTGGCGTCGATTCATATGGGACAGAGGGGGGACATCCTCTCAATAATTTTGTCCCCCCTCCCAACGTATTTTTATTTTATATCTTTCCACAAAAATTAAAAATAGAAATGATTTCTGTACACAACAGATGCACTTTATTTTGTATATCTGTTAGGCTCAAAGACCGACACCATAAGAAATTTTTCTAATTGTCGTTGGCCCGTCCTCTGGCTATTTATACAGATGACCCCGGTAATCTATATATATAAAATTGCTTGTCCTGACTGACTGACTCACTGACTGATTCATCATCGCCCAGAGCAAACCGCTGGACCTAGAGAGGTGAAATTTGGTACACAGTTATGGTACGTCATGAAAACGCACACTAAGAAGGGATTTTTCGAAATTCCCAAGTGGGGGAGAGGGAGAGCATTAAGGGTTAACCGGAAAACGGCTTCTACTGTACTATTTTAGATGCGATTTTTTGTTTTTATATGTGTTTTAGTAGGGTATGCCATGGGAATTCACATTAAGAAAGGATTTTTCAAAATTTCCCCGCGGGGGGAGAGGTAGAGCATTAAGTCTTAACCGGAAAACGACTTCTACTGTACTATTTCAGATACGATTTTTTGTTTTCAACTACGTTTAGTCTTCATTGAGTACTTAGGTGTGTTAAATTGATAACATTTCAGACATTGTTATAAATATTTTTATCTATTTCGATTTTAATTAAAAATGTTCGATCCGTTTTAAATTCAAATTCGTTATTGCATATTGGTTCGATTATAGAATGATTGTAAACGTTCCAGAAAATTGATGAAATTGAAGATAGTTCATTTGATTCTCGGCAATTCTCTTCAGCGGTAGGTGTTATATGACAATTACTATGGTTATTGAAGTATTGAATGTAAATGGGGTTTGCTTGCAAAACCTCCGCGGACGAAGTTGCGGGTAACAGCTAGTTGTAGTTATAAAAATATTAAAAGTCGAGTTTGGTGTCAATTTTGTCAATAGTTACAGACACTGGCCCGAAAATAACTTTCTACGTGAATTTTTCTTTCCTAAATATTTTTTTTCAGAAAAACCAAAAATAATTTATGATTCTGGCATTAGTCTATAAATAATTATTATTTAAAATCTTATTACAAATTTATTTATTATTTTTAATTATTTTATTTTATTAAAAAATAGTAAAAGTAGTTGACAATTTTTCATTTCTTTTTGTTATGAACGGGTTCAAATGAATTCATTTACTAAGGGTGCACATACATACTTTTCATTTCAGATGGATCGATCTGTAAGATCGGAGCAGTCTTTGTCACGTGATACAGATTGTTTCTATTATATGTTTTAGTTGGCGGAAAGTATATGATTAGGATCGAATCGTATTTACTCTGTGAATGAAATTGTTCACAAAACGGCAAAATGGAGAGCATTCTTGCCGTACAATCTCACAAAATTGCCTCTTAATACATTCATCTCAGTTTATCGGATATTTTCATAAATATTGATGCTTTTACTTAACATTTATATGTTTTAAATACTTTCATTTCGATAGTGAAACATATTTCTTTGCTCGCAACTATAAGCTTGACTTTAACCATGGATTCTTTAATCTTTTTTATCCGATCCAAACGATCCCACCCTCTGCTCGGATTAGTTTGATCACGATCCAGTTGATCCTAGATCGCGTTTGTATACGCGGATAGAGATTTATCAGATCGCTACAGTTCGTTTGCATACGCGCTTTAAACGATCAGAATAATCTTGGATCACTTTGATTCCAAAAGTATACACACCCTAAGTTATCTGCCTTCTTGCTGTGTGACGTTGCCAATTTACGAATCTCGATTGTTTTGATTTCAGTTTTGAAATGACATTGAATTCAATTTTGATATACTGTATGTTATGCTGAAAGATCGAAAATACTCATTGAGCGATAAAAATGGACCACAAGGCGAATTTCGCGTCGCAGCACTTTCAGAAATGCATACGACGCGTTTTGGCATATTTGATAAGACCACAAATTGCTGTTAATTGTTTTGTTTATGAATCTTCGACACCTACGTACGATGCCTTAAACTTCTAGATACTTAAAAACTGTATTATAGAATTAAGTCAAATAAGAAATTTATTTGTTACTCAATTTGTCAGTCGATTGCAAATTTCTTCTCGATAACGACACTCCCACAAAGAAACCGACTCCGAACAAATTTTTAGTTTAATATTAGTAAAACATAATGACAAATAGAAGTTTCCGACTTAGAAATTTAAGGTTTTTACATGAAATTAACGAGGCTAACTGTTTATGTTTGGTATAATTCTTAATTTAGATTAGAATTTCATTTTATTCTAGATCATAAAGAAATTTGTTATTTAACTTTGCATAGATACTGTATTTTTATCACATTGAGTCGTGGTATTTCGATATTGCCGGATCGCGATTTGGTCGATTATTAAAGAATCTCGACACGTATTTAACTTCGTGGTCTTATCGAATACGCAAAAACGCGTCGTGCGCATTTCTGAAAGTGCCGCGACGCGAAATTCGCCTTCAGGCTGGATCGGAGAAGTCGGAACGGAAAAGCCTTGTGGTCCATTTTTTCGCTCAACGAGCATTTTCGGTCTTTCAGCCTAACATATTGTATATTATTTAGGTCTATTAAGAAATTTTGGGTAGAATAATAAATCTGGATCACTAAAAGTGTATGGACAGACAATTTTACTCAATTTTAGATTTTTATTGTCTTTTTATTTGCAATTTATACTGTGTGTTTTTATTTGTAATATAACAATGAATTATTTTATAATCAATTCAAAATGAAAATTACGGTATTTTTAAAAAGTTAATTTAAATCACAACTATATCAAGAAATTTGCATGCATCGAACGTAGTATATGATTGATAACTTGTTACTTTTTTTATTTATTCTCTATGGATTATATTTATATAGTTTCAAGATACATATTAAAAATATTGATCGGTAATTTTTCAATTTTGTAATATAATTGTTTTTTTTTAGATTATTAATATTGAAATAGTTTTTCAACATTTGTGTTATTTAAGTAATTAAAAATTAATCAAACATGCTATCATACCTAAAAATAATATTCTGCTGGTGCCATTATAATGATAGTAATTATGAAATGAAATAATAAAGATTGTCGTGAAATTTCAGATGAAGTGGAATTATTAATCATGTAGAGAGTGAATGTAATAAAAAGTGAAATCTTTAAAACATCAGAATATATAATAAATAAATCGAAAAGATAAATATAATTATTATAATCTAACAGTAAGTCTTTGTAGAAATAAAATTGGTTTCTTTCTGAAAACATTTTCACGTGATGATACTGTACTAATTTCAGTTATGATTATTATAAAAACGGAATGTTTTTGAAAACTTTTCATTAGTTCCTGACATTTGCATGTGGAGTAGTTTTATTATGTACTGTAATCAATTTTGACTTAATATGTTTGCATTTCGTATTGAAAAAAAAAATGAAAGGAAATTAATTTTGTTAGATTTAATGATTATATTTATTTAATATAATTTGCTGTTTAAATTTAATATATATATTGATTATATTAATATTATCTCTGTTAAAATTTTTGAAGTATAGTTCTTCTGTTAATTTTAATTCCTTTTATATTAGATTTTTTTCTGAATTTGAAATAAAAATAGTATAATTTAAGAAAAAGATTTTAAAAAATTGTACATAATAATTATTTCAGTCATGTCATAGTAAACACTTAGATTAGATATTTTGTAATGTGGAAGTAAAAGTCCATTGCATTGTTATGTCTCTATAAGTTGAGAAACCTTGACATATTTGTTATGGAGAATTCAATGTTTAGAAAATTGAATTGAAACTATTATAAATTCAATTTTCTAGATGAAAGAATCAAGATATCCTAATTATTTAACTTTATGAAAAATAAAATAATAATCAACAATAAATAACATATTAATTAGTAGAGTATAAATTTAAAATTTTGTAATAGTTATTTAACAATTATAATTTACAAAAATTTCTCATTGATTATTTGACCTTGATCCATTAACATATTTTGTCAAAATTATAACTTAGAATGTTGAAAGGTTTGTGATAATTTTAATCCATCAAACAAAAACTTTTGATTAGTAGTGTTTAAAGAAAGAATTGGAAGCCACAAAAAAATAAATAGGTCTACATTGATGTTTTTAATATATGATTTTGATCTATTGTTTCTATAAGGAAAAAATTTAAAGAAACTACTTAAAACAATAATTTTGATCAACTTTCTTCCAGTCAGAATAGTTCTTATACATGTGATATGTATTATGATTATTAACTTTATTGAATGAAAACATTTGAAAAGAATTACTGACACAACCATTTGAAAAAATAAAAACATGAAATATTTCAAACTGACTAAAACTGTATTATTCAAACAAAAATGCAGATAATTAATGTTATAAACATGCTTTATCTAATGATAATGGAATAACTATTAATCATCATTATATAATATATATATACACATATACACACACACATGCTGTTTAGAAATCTCATTGACTTTATTTCATTGGTTGTCAATGAAATATTTTTATCCAGTAAAACAGTCTTACACAATTTCAAAGTAAGTTTTGGTTTACATTGAGGTATTTAACAGCTATTGATACATCACTTTATATGAATTTCTTTATAAATTTTACCCTGTTTATAGATGAGATTTCTATCAAATTTAAATAAGAATAAAATTACATAAAAATAAATCATTAATCAGAGTAAAGGTTAAATTGAGAAGTGTGTTATTTATAAAAATGATATATCTGTGTTACTGATAATTTATCAATAACACAGATTATTTTGTTTGTTATTAATTTAAATTTTGTTAATAGTTCATTCACTTAAAAAAAAAAAAAAAAGATAATTTAACCTCATTCCTAATTTAGAGGATAACATTCATTTACATTTTTAAGTGAAATATGCTAGTGTACACATAAAACACTTTTCTTTGAACCGATAGTCATAAACTTTCAAGCAATTACTAGATAACGAAATAACTAAAACGTTATTACGAAAGAGATTAATTTTCGCGCGATTATTATTAATCATTAATGTATGATGTTTAATGACGAACTCATTCTAATTATATGCATCGTAAATATGACTTTTTAAAGCTTGAAATGTTTTTACTTGATGTTGTAGTATATATACGTTTCTTTATTGCTAACAGATGTTGAAAGCCAATAAAGTCTACAGGTAAAAGTTATCGATATATTTCCGATTATTCACATAACATAGCTAATCTGTAGTTAATAAAATACTAAAAAATACCAGCATTACTTTCGAGCGAATCCAGTTTTTTTTACAGCTAAAGGCTTCTTATTTTCATTTATCAGCAGGGAAACACGTTTAATATGTGTAAGCCATTGGAAGAAAACCCACCGGACCAAGTAGAATGACGTCGAGAGTCACGTGACGACTCTCGAAATTCCTTTTACGTGTTAGTATAATGCCTACTCGAAATAATTCGTAATATCGTGTTTTCGAATGAGATAAATTCATTTCGGGACGAGTTTGTCTTTGAAGTAGAATAAACAAACAGGGCGATAGCGAATATGACGCAAAATGTATACTGCTATGTAGACAAGTGATCAGCTGATGCGGGCAACGATCGATCGCCAATGGGACGTACCCGTGCCTACTATACCGCTTGTCTTTATAGGATAGAGAATGCCTGAGTCGAAAAACAGGTACGCTTTTCTTTTAATCGTGTCGAGGAGTGTAAATGCCTTCTGTCGAAAAATACAATGCTAAGCCATCCCTTCCAATAGGATAAGACGGCTTTTTAAACCGAGAATTAATTGTTGTTGGCTGAATAAAGTAGTATTTTATATTATAATTTGCGATGATGATTATGATGATGATATTTTCGCAAAAAAGATTGTTGGTTATTATTTACATTTTTTAAATGTAAGAAATGATTATATTTTTAAAACTTTATTTTGTATATTTAATTGTCTAAACAGTGTTTTGGGCTGCAATTTGAAAAAATTGTTGCTAAAATTTATAAATTATAATTATAATGGGTATTTAATAAACTTTAACATAACTCAAGTAGTATTATAACAATAAGAGCTTTAACATGAAATTTATTTTACAATATCTGTTCATAAAATTGTTTTTGTTTTAATACATTAAAATTTTAGCTTTAAACATGTAGAAACTTTTTTCCTATTATTATTTTTTTATTATTAAAATTCTTAACAGAAAATTAGTGAAATATATTGTAATATATAATTGTTAAAAATTCTTTACTTTCATTATCTAATTATTAACTGTTATTTTCTAGTTTTTGCACATTTCCACATGTCCTAAATAGCACACTAGTCAATAAAGAAATATTTTGGGAACAGAATTCTTTATAAGAATTATACTATTTCAAAATTTTATTTTTCAGATTTGTATTATATATTAATTTTATATAAATATATTCTTTAACCTTTGCGGTGCCTGGTGGGGTCTCAGAAGCTCGACTCATTTTTAAAAGTTTACAACTATTATAATTGTTGTGATAGCGACTTAAAATTATTAGTAGCTGCATTTCTATTAATGCACTGGTGATCCCCACCAAATTTTTAGTGCATCGCACGATATTGTGTGAACAAGACATATTTGCGTGAGTGCTGGGTCTCACAGACCCCACCAGGCTTGCTGCGTTGCAAAATTGCAAGTAATATTTTTTGTGTAAAATTCATATTTTTTGTGTTTGTTTGATTTTTAACATGTTCATGGTGTCAGTAGATAAATGTTTAAGCAGCTGCTGGGCGTCTGTAAAGAATGTTCCAGACTTATTTGCATGGAACGTGCGAAATTAGTATGGGAAAAATGATAGAATTTACGATTTAAAATTTTAACTGACAAAGATTAATTTTTATGCCTTAATAGATAATTATATTTTGTGTTATTAAAATGAAGACAAAATACTTAGGTTATAATTAGATTACGTCATGATTTCCAAAGAAAAACTTTTTATTTTTGTTATAACAAAAAAAGTTAATGTTTTTTATGTAGTCATGTGAATAAATATTTCACATAAAGCAATGATTGCTTTATTTCAAGTATGTCTTTATAAATCTATTATATATATATACTAAACTATTCATATTTTTTTAACAGACCGTATAATGTAGTGTTTTATTTGAAAATATGTTTTTAACCAAGGGTTAAGAATATATTTTCAATACAATATATAAAGAATTATAAAAACAGGATATTGCTTAAAACTTATTTTTTGAAATTCTTGAGATTTCTCAATGACTTTCCTTAAATTTTGTTTTTCAAGAATTTAAATATATTGATGTGATCTATTGTAATAGCTATTTCAGTCGTTTTATGTTTTAATAATAATGTTTATGTATACAAAAGTAATATACCATATATATAATTATTTATTACATAAATGCAGGAAATTTTTAAGATGTTATGATGCAAAGAGTGTTTTCATTTTGTTGTATAGTTTATCAGCATAGCCATCACAGTGATCATAATTTATGAATATTATGTAATATTATAATTGCTTGTTTAGATGTAATGTGTAAATTTCTCAGTATTTAATAGATATAATATACATTGATTGAATGAGTCTGAAAATGCTCAAAATGAAAATGTGTAGCAGAATCTTTTTATATACAAGGTTTATAATGTGGTTGGAAAGTAAATTTTTCTATTTTATTTTTTTCTGTCTGTTTTATCGTAAATGGTTATATAAGGTGTGTTTCAAATAATTATCAAAATTTGTTGTTTTCAGATTTAAAAAATACTCAGTTATCTTATCTACATAAAAAAACAATATTGTTTTTAATCTTGTTTATTACACAAATTAAATGTTACAAAGTTATATCTTCCATATATTTTGTTGTAAATTGGCAGAAAGAAATTTTATACTATTCCAAAAAATTACAACTCAAGTGAATTAAGTGAATTGCATATAAAAAATGAAAATTAGTAACTAATAAACTTGCCATTTAAATTAATTAATTTAAATATCTTATCTTTCATACTTTTAATTAAATTTTAAAGAATTCTTTTATAAATTATGTTTCAAGCATCATAAATTGCAGCCTTAAGATGTGTAACATTAGAAAATTGTTGACCATTTTTATATATCTGTCTCCTAATGATCCCCACAAATTTTTCATTGGATTTATGTTGGGACTCAATGCAGGTCAATCCAAAAGATGAATATTTTTTCTGACAAACCTTTTCTTGGAAGAAGCATGAACTGAGAAAGATGTAATTCCTAGCTCAAAGTTTGGTGGCATATGGTAACAAATTAATTTTCAGCATATTTTAATAATCAACTGAGTTCATCCTATTATTTACTTGTGCTAAAAGGGTTTTACTCTTTAATCCAATGCCTCCCAAAACCATTACTGACTCTTCACCTTGCACCCTTTTGTTGCAGTAGTGTTCTTTCTTCTGTAAATCCTGTCAGTAAAATTTAAAACCATCTAGTTTGTCTAAATTCAACTTCTTTTCCCACTGAAAATAACTTTGGTTTATTCCTTATCCCAGATCATATGATTTTAGGCCCAGGTGAACCTAGCCTCTTTTTGGTATGGTTTAAGATAAGGTCGTTTCTTCACTCTTTTGAATTTAGCTTTTCCAGATTTCAACAAAGTGTGATCAACAGTTGATTTTCAAACACAACTTTGCAAATGTTCTGCTACTTGCCTTACAGAACATTAGTGTTTTGTTGCTGATTGAAATATATGCCTTTGTTGTTGAGCAGTCATGTTTGTTTTTTGTCAAGAATTTGATTTTCCTGTTGAACCTCCTTTCTGCTGAAAAATTTGCTTATTGTTGACAGCTGTAATTAATCTTTGAGGTATTTTACTTTGGAAAATGCTTTCAACTGTCCAGACCTCAATTTTGTTTTTTTTTTTTTTTCATAATTATATTTTTTATCCATAGTAACAAACAACTTTCCAATGTTTCAGATGTGTCAAATATTTTCATATGTTTAACACAGGAACAATATAAATATGAAAATGCAAACTGATAAGCATATATTAAAATAGTTGATAAATTTTTTTGGATGGTAAAATTTCTTTCTGCTAATTTAAAAAAAAATATGGAAGATGCAACTTTGTTGCATTTCGTTTGTTTAATAAACATGATTAAAAACAACATTGTTTTTTTTATCTAGTTAATAATTAATATAATTAGTTTTTAAAAATTTTAAAACATATGTTGATAATTATTCTGGATGCACCTTATATGAAAGATATTTATCTTATTTCAAAACAGGATCATTTAAGAATATATTTTTTGGCAAAAATATTTATTGTTACAAGTATGAAGATCAGATAAAGTTTTTTTATTTATTAATAAGCTTAGTATATGACTAAAATTTGAAATTTTAAGTAGATAGATATATTTTTGTTTTTAAATATTTTAACATTTAAAAAATATATATTTATGCAATAATAAGTTTATGAACCCTTTGAATAAGTTTTTATAGAAAAGTTCTATATTTAAACATAAAACGTTTCTCTATAAAAATAGAATTTTCTAAATTAGTTATGTCCAATTTATTATTCTATAAAAGTAATAGATTTCAAATAAAAATGTAAAGTAGTATTTAGAGTTAAAATTTAAGTTGTTTTTATGAATTATGTAATTTTATTTTCACATTAATATAATTTGTTGAAGGTAATGAAACAGTTTTTAATGAGAAGCTAGAAAGGTTAAAATACTGATGCCTTTTGAATATTAATTACAATGTTTTTATAAATATTGATACTTTGTTTACATTTTTATAAATGTTAACAAATTGTACTATAAAGAATAAATATTTTTATTTAAGTAAAAATTGGTAAATTTTATTGTAATTAATAGAATAGTCTAGTAGTATTGATGAAAAGTAGGAATTAATGTTTAAATTAGATTCTATAAACACTTCATTTGTATTCAAATAAAATTTTTATGGTTGTCAGATAAATTTGTTGTTATTCCTATCTTTTTTGAAACTGAGTTGTTTATGTTAAGAAGTTTACAGCTGCATTTTTTTTTTGTTATCTATAACTGGCTTTTTCTAAATATTGTAATTGTATTTGGATTTAGTAATAACAATATTTTAATAATAATGGAAATTATTATTATTATTATTATTATTAAGTGAACAAAATATTATTTAATGAAATCTGAATCTCACATTGTTCAAATTATCCTTATAAATAAATATACTACAATTTCAAGCAATTGATGTGTTATTGTAATCATAATATTAAAATACATTTGTTCCTTTTGATGCTATATATTGTTTAAAATATAATTCTGAAACAAAGAATTGTTTGTAACAGAAGATAAGTAATTATTTTAAGTTGGAGGTCAGCATATAAAGAAATGGAAGCACATTCAAACACTTTTAATCTGGACTGTGGCCAAATTAAACAATATGCAGTCTAATACTGATAATTTTTAAAGATATAAACTAATTTTCTCATTTTTGGTAATTTCAAATTGATTTTTTACACATTCAGTTTATAAGGAAATTTTTCCTCCTGAAAATAATCGCAGAGTTTTATAAAAAAATAATTAACTGTGTACATATTTATTGACTTAATTAAACTTCAGATAATTGGAAGAATTTATTAATATTTAAAGCAAATTCATAATAAAATATGAAAAGGCAAAGATTTTATTTTAAGCTCTTAAAGTAAGCTTTTATATATTAAGATGATAATTTAAAATTATTGTTTTATTAAACTGTATATCTTTTTTATTAATTTAAAAAATGATATATGTATCTATTAAATTTACAGTTATACTTCATGAATAGTAATAGTCTTTTCAGATTTTTGAGAATTACCTGGCAATTAAATTTTATCAGATATTATAAGAATTTACAAAATGTTGTTGATGCAGTTATTTACTAAGAAAGTTTATAAAAAATCCACAAAGCTTAAAAAAATAAGATTTTTACAGATCACTGATGCAAGTCAGATATTATTTGAAAAAAATGATAAAGAACAAGAAAAATGTTTATCAGATATTGATCGCTAAAGCAATTAATTGATTTTTGACTAATTGATTTTTTTACTAAAATATTTTATATGTAATGATTTTTTTTAAAAATATAATTAAAAATGTTATTTCAGTTAAATATGTTTAAAAATTATTGATAAATTACATTTTAATGCTTAAAGCTTTTATATGTTGGTAAAATTGCTAATTTTTGAAAACTTGTCAGAGTTTTATTCTATATAAAGTCCTATGGCTACTCTTGAAATGTTATTTTTAAAATATTTTTATAAAATGTTTAATAATGTTCAAAAAAAAGATTTAATATATTTAAATTCAAATATTTTTTATATGTCAATATATTGATTTAGTCATTGGAAGTAATTCTATTGAAAAATGGCAAATGGAAGAAGTAATGCTAGTTTTCTTCATTATGTAAGTTGAACTTAAATAACAATTTTGACTATTAACTCAAAATGATTATCATGAATTTAGTACAAATGATAATTTATTTTGTTTTTAATCAGTAAATGAGATCCTAGATGCAATTTTTTTAAATTCACTTATTTTAAATATGAATATTGTTTTTTATTTATATAAAATATAAAAATTTTCACTTTAAAAGTTAATGTATATAATATGAATTAAAAAAAAATAAACATTTTTATTAGAATGAATGTGTAAAAGTTTTTGATTAAAATCAATCAATCAATCAATCAAATTGTTAATAATAGTGTAAAAGTTTTATTTATGATTATTGAGGAAGCTTTTAAGGGAGTTTTAAAAATAACAAGAGTTTTTAATATACAAATGAAAACTCAATTCTTTTCATTATATTTTATAAAATAATTTAGTGTTTCAAATCTGCACAACTTGATGTCTTATTAGTAAATATGCAAACTAAATAATTACATAATTCAGATAACTTTTATTAAAATGAATACTTTCAGAGAACACAACCATACTCAACTTACAATAACTAAATTAAATGAGCGATTATTTATTGTGACATTGTCACAATGCCAGGCTGCAATTTTTAATCATGTTTTTAATTTATTTTATTTAAAATATATGTTCTCCACCTCAAATTAGTACTGTAGTGTCTTGCCCCTATACATAATACGGAAAAGTATTATGTATAGGGGAATCAAGCAATGGAATCATGTCAGTCATCTATCTAACTCCTTTTAGGGGGAAATTTTTGAATCAAACTAATGTGACTTCCGGTTTGTATTGGAAGTTCACATATAGTTAATTAGGGCCTTCTACTCTTAAGCTTTCCATATCTGGTCTCAGCTTTCATCTATCTAAATCTGTTCTCGAGAATAAGGAAGGATAGGTCGATAGGTGACAACAGTGGGAATTTATAGATCTACAATTGCTTAAAATTGCAGCTTAATAATTAAAATGATGCAGAACATAATTGAAATTAACAACAGAATGTATACAACAGATATCCTTATATTGGTGGGATTTTGTGGTTAAAATACAATTACTCAAAAACTGGGTAAACTTGATATAAAGCTACAAAAAAAACCAAATCTTCAAACCTGTTACCAGTGTGTTCTCCCACAATGACAAAAAAAAACTCAAAAATAAATAAATAGTTTGTTACTAACATTTTCAAACCAAAACAAGAAAAAAAATAAAAAAGGTTCTTCTTCAGGTAACGTTGAATTTCTGATGGAATGCCGATCAAAGAAAACAGAATTCGAAATTCGAACATGCACTTTCTGATTATGTCGTCTTAGGCATGTGCACTCAAGTGATTGATGGTAATCATAGATTTTTGTTCATAAGCGCCTGCCACACTACTGATAGTTATTACTACTGAGGCTAGCTATGTATATGCTGGCAGCCTCTAACCACCTGAGGTGTGGTGCGGATAATTCTGGCCTGATTAAAATCTGGCTCTATGTCTGGATTCAATGTGTAAATGGCCAGAGCAGTGGTGGTTCTTTCATTCTGTATATCAGCTGCATGTTCTTTCAATCTAACCTCTAAGGGGCATTTCGTAGAGCCTACACAGACTAGGTTTCTATTGCATCTGTGATTTTTAATTGAGATGTTGTATACACCAGGGAGTCTTTCCTGGTCAGGCTCATCCTTTCTGTTATGTAGGACATTACCCTTATCTCAGGTCGCTGTATACTGAGATATCTAAAAAGTGCCACATTCGCATCGCTTAAAGAAGATGTGCATCTGTATTTAACATTCTGTAATATACAACTAAAAATTATTATTTTTTAACTCAAATTGATAAACTCTGAAAAAGTCAGGATTATCTAGAAGTGCCAGACAAGAGAACACTGTGCTACTGGAGAAGTAAGGTGCACAGATTCCAAATCGGTAGCACAGAAAACCGTAATCAAATTAATCACCATGTCTTACAGGAGATTGTAGCAGCAAGGGAAGGATTCAAAATATTGCATATATCTCATCTGAAAGCTTTTGTCATGCAAAAGTATATAGAAATAGGCGATTTTAACTTAAACTTTGAGGCTAGCAATACACAATTGTATCACTAATAATTTCTGTAATATTGATAGCTGAAAAATAACATGGCTAGTTGGCAAACCGGTGCTGCAATCAGCAAAGAATATTATGTGGGCAGCAAAGCCCTTTCAGAATGACATAAAATCAATATCAGAATGTTTACAATGACCATATATTCAATACTAACCAGTGTGGTTTTCAATATGAAATACTGCCTACAAGGATTTATACCTACAAAGATGAAAAATAAATTTTTGGATATACTAAATTACCAAAAATTCTGGCAACACACAGTCATACTGTACAGTACTGTATGTCATTAATAGGGTTGGTGATATTGTTGACAATATTTTCTTACATGTACAAAAACATTGGGGAGCTTTGGGACAAAAGTGCAAGCAAAGACAGTGTCATGCCTTCTAACATCACCGTCAATTGTAGTACATCAGGCAAAATGAACGAATCTCTAAAGGAATTATTTTTGGAAAGATAAATAGTCTCAAATGTAAAGAAAAGTTTCCTTCTTGTGATAGATTCATGGGGCAGATACACAAGTATGGATTTGTATACAGAATTCTTTGGTCAAGTTGCCAATATACCAGAAATTACTTAAAAATTGTCCCAGAAAACTGTACTTCTTTGGTGCACCAGCCTCTTGATGCCACCTTTCATTGGCAGTTAAAATATCTTGCCAGAGAAATTCTTACAGGCCTAGAAGTATTCCTCAATGCCAAAGGAATACACAAGGATTATAATTTGAATGCATACAAAGGTGTTTTCAAGTTGTAATCTCTTTCACTTTTAATTGTCTGCTGACATTTTCAAATCTATGATATGTTACTTGTTGTGTTCTGGACTTCTGACTAATAGAGAAAAATTCAACATTAAGGAAGTTTGCTTAACATTTACAGAGAGTGACAGTCTTGTCTGTGATACTGTACATTGTGATCAAAATAGATTTATAAAATGTGCCCACTGTCTCAAGTACTTATGTATGCACTATTTATGGATTGAAAGCCACTATTATTTCTGCACCACTTTTCTCTTTCCTGAGTAAAGGATATTAGTGTTAATGTAATTGCCAAAAATACAGTAATTATTATTGACTACCTACTAGATCAGGGGTGGCCAATAGTTTTTGCCCCCTGGCCGAATTGGAAAGAAAACTTTTTTTACAGGCCGAACCAGAGGCTGCCCTAGGAAGGTTTTGAGGTGGTGCGACATCTCATTGTGGTGTCACCTCGTAGAGACTAAATTGTACATAGAGATTACAGATACATTCACATTATCAACATTCTATGCTGTACTTAAGAGATTTGTAATGGAACGTTATATCGAAATGCACAGTGAGTTGTTGACCTCCCCTTTTTTTTAGGCGTCAGAATTTTTCATCGAGCTATTTGGACTTGAGTAGCTAATATTGAAAGATTAATTGGGCTGCATAAATTCATTAGATGGGCCATATATTGGCCATGCCTATACTAGATGCCACTATCATGATAAAATGTACTCACCACACAAAATGACTTTTTTGATTTACTGTTTAGATTTTATTTCTCAAGTTATATTTAAATATTAATGTAACTGTTTATAAGTTTCATTAAAATATTGATGTAGCCTAAATATTTTTAAGAATATTAATATAATCTATATATATAAAAATGAATGTATGTCTGGCTGTCTGTATGTATGTCCTTCATGCATTACCACATCGTTTATCCGATTGCCATGAAACTTTGGGAAGTTTTTTAATACACTCCTGCGAAGGTTTCTGGCATAGTACATTTATCCTACGATAGATGGCGCGAGTGTATACGAGCATCGTGAGTTTGATCAATTTCAAATTGTGAAGACCATTTCCCCCTTCAAAAAATATCTCTACAAATGCATTTGTTATTTACGATATTTGTAATAATTTTTGTTTAATCACTTTATTTCAACTTTTTTTTTTTGCTAATTATGTATTCGTTCAAACTTTGTTAAAACCTTAACTGTATCCCGAACAACAACCAAAGTTGTAGGAGGAAATTCGCCTATTTTACCGATCTAGGTATCCCCCTTTTCCAAATTTTAATATCGACTCAATGAGTGTGAGTTCTTTCGCTGTTAAAATAATGTAAATTTGTAAAAATATTTTCAAGAACTTTGTTTTATCGTAATTTCACAATTTCTACGAAATTCCCGGACAAAATTAATAGTTCACCCGGACAGTGAGTCAATTCCTGGACTGTCCGGGTGTAAACCGGATGGGTGGTAACACTAGATGCAATATCATGGATGGAAAACAAACATGTCATTGACCTTCTCTCACTGCACCTCTTTTCTGAATCAAATCGGTGTCTGCATATCTGAACTACTGTATTACTTGTCCATCTTGAGTAGCTCTACATTAAATTAGTAATAACTCATTCATTGTGGCTCAGAATGAAACTATTTGGAAAACTATATTATCAAATCAAGTACTACTTTTGTGCCAAAATAAATCAAAATTGGTGGAGGACATAGGTGTAGAACTTCTTGTGAGTGGCATTATTCAAGTAGTAAGCAGGCAGTACTTTTTGCTCTTGAAAATGGTCTGAATTAGTATTAACATTTTATTCTAGTAATAAGTTGTACAGTTTTTACATATTTAGATATGTTTAAAAAAATAAAACCATTCAAAAGNATAAAATGAATTTGTTAAATTTTTTTATTTTGCTTATTTATTACTTAAAATCTAGTAGAAGAAAAAAGTATTTGGATTCTTTTATATTTGTACAAGTCTGTCATATTTAAAGTTAAGATTCTTGAGTTAAAATGAAAAGATTACTGATAATTATATTCTGCATCTGTAGAATTCTGATGGGCAAGTCAAGAAAGGATGTCATTGGTTATTTGTATCACACGATCAAGTTAACGTAAATGATGTGGTAAGTACTTTTTTAAACTTAATAAAATAGTAAGGTGAGAATTAAATTAATATTTGCAAAAAATTACAAACTAATTTCTAAAGCATTTTAAAGCTTCTAAAGCTTATGTAACAAATATTAAACTTAATCATACTAACTAATTTCAATATTACTTGTTTTATATAATGTATAAGTACAGTATATACTCTGTTTGAAACTCTGTTTCAAACAAGATTAGATAAAAAATTGAAAGAAAAAGATTATGATAACATTATAGAATGATATGAAAATATAAAAACAGCCCTACATGAAGCAGCAAATGAAGCTCTAGGACAAATCAAAGAACATGAATGAACTTTTAAAAAAATTCTGGTGGGACAAAGAGGTAGAAAACATGATACAACAAAAAAAGTAACTTACTTGAAATGGATTAACACTAAAAAAGAAGAGAATAGAATAAGATATAAAGAACTTAGAAAATCAACAAAAAAATTAATTTTGGAAAAGATTAGGTTGGGATAGAAATTGTAGAGAAATAGAAACATATACAGGAGGAAGAGAATGCACTGAAGCATGGAAATTCCCAAAAAATATTAGAAATGAAAGTAATAGTAATAAAGGACAGTTTATCTCAGTTGAACAATGGGAAGAATATTATAAAAATTTATTAACAGAAGATAGAATTCAATTTATGACAGAAGATATAAACATAGAAAATGATATATCAATTCATTTAGAGACAAAACATACTAAACAAGTATGTAAGAAACTGAAGAATAATAGAGCAAGAGGTCCAGGAGGAATACTGGCAGAATTGATAAAAAATAGAACAGAAAAATTATTTAGAATGATGACAATATTATTTGAAAGGTGTCTTAATGTAGAAGACATTCCAAAAGAATGGAAAATTGGCTTTTTGACATCTATCTATAAAAAGAAGATAAACAAAAATGTGAGAATAATTTAGGAATTACAGCAACAGCAACATTTAATAGATTATATGGATGAATAACACAGGTCTGCAAGTAAAAAACTGCATAGGATTTTTATACATTTTCTTATAGATTTCAACTTGGTAAAAACAAAAAAAATACCAAAAAAATTTCATCTCGTCAATTTTTTTTTGTTACACCCAAGTTGTTGTTTGTATTTAGTGTAAAATTCCTAGTTAACTTAAAATTTAGTATTTTTTATTTATTTAAAAAATGGCCTTAAAATGAAGACTTCTCACATTAATTCTATCAATTATAGCTGGACTTGGCAATCAATAAAAAGAAAATGTTAATGGTTGAAGAGAGTAGTGGTAGGGGGAGATGGGTTAAGTAGTTTTAGTGTTAGGAGGAAGGTTGCATGCTCGTGTAGAAACAGGTTAAAAGTTGATAGTGAGTAAAATTACTGGTGAGGTTGAGCATGTTTCGACATGTTATCTGGGATACTAGGAATAAATATAAACAACCTGCTGTTGTATTAGATCATGTTTCAACAAACTAAATGAGTTCAGTATCTCGCTGGCCATCTAATGCCACACTCAGTTTATATCCAGCATTTGAATGTTACTGTGCTTGTATTTTTATTTCTGGAATGTGGCTCGCAGAGGTTGTATAATTTCTCCAGACAGCTTCTGTTATGTTTGTGGTGAATACACAGAGAAAAGTCAACATCCCCTTTATCTGATCTCCTCTTTTTGGAAACAATGGGAGAAAAGGAAAAAGAAGCATGGAACTCTTTCAAGAATGTAGTGCATAAGTTTTTGGGAAATACTAAGGACCCTGACTACAAAACCATTGTACAACACATGCTGGCAGCGTATGAAGCTCAAGGATGCAAGATGAGCTTAAAAGTTCATTTCTTACACTCCCATATTGACTATTTTCCCGAAAACTTGGGCGCCTACAGTGAAGAACAGGGTGAAAGATTTCACCAGGATGTCTGTGATATCAAGAGATGTTACCAAGGGAAATGGGATGTCAATATGTTAGCTGACTGCTGTTGGATGCTCAATCGAGAAACCAGAGAAGGAAATCAGAAATGAGTTTGGAGAAGCATCAAAGAGAAGAAGAAAAGGTGTCATAAGAAAAAAGAGTAGACCTAAAATTGTGTATAAATATCAAAGACAATTTTTTGATTAGTTGTAAGAAAATATAATATATTTAGTTTATTGTAATAAATAAGAGTTTTTATCAAATATTTGTTTTTATTTTGCAAAAAACCTATACATGATGGGATGTTATGGAAGTTATTTTTAGAATCTCTGATCTTTAAGACAGGTCTGCAAAAAAAATGTTTTTTTTGCAGACCTGTGTAATAATAGATCTAATCGAAGAAGAATATCAAACAAAAGAAAAAGAAGAGCAGAATGGATTCAGAACAGGAAGATCATGTATGGACAATATTTTCTGTATAAAACAGATTATGGAAAAAAGATTAGCAACAGGACAGGAAACTCATTTGTTGTTTATAGACTTAATGAAAGCATACGATAATGTCCCAACATCAAAATTATGGAAGACATTAAAAGATAAATATTAATAACATTAATATTTTAAATTAAATAATTAAAGAGATAAATATTAATAACATTAATATTTATCTCTTTAATTACTTTAAACATTCCTTTTTTATTTTTCTTGTCATGCATTCTAGATCACCCTTATCCTCTGCCATTATCACCTGATAATCTGCAAATTGCAATGTAAACATTGGTTTACCATTAATATCTATTCCCATATTACATTTCCTTTTCCATATTTTCAATACTCCTTCTATGTAGATTTTATACAAAGTTGGTGAGATACAACATTTCTATCTTAGTCCTTTCGATACCATAAATCCTTCTGATACTTTTTTCCAATTTTTATTTTCATTACAGATTCTCTATATAATTCTTTAATTGCTTTAATTAAAGAATTAATTAAAGAGATAATTAAAGTAATTAAAGAGATAAATATTAATAACATTAATATTTATCTCTAATTATGTTGTATCTCACCAACTTTGTATAAAATCTACATAGAAGGAGTATTGAAAATATGGAAAAGGAAATGTAATATGGGAATAGATATTAATGGTAAATCAATGTTTACATTGCAATTTGCAGATTATCAGGTGATAATGGCAGAGGATAAGGGTGATCTAGAATGCATGACAAGAAAAATAAAAAAGGAATGTTTTAAAGGAGGTTTATATATAAACATAAGTAAAACAAAATATTTATGAATAGAAGGGGCTAAAACAAACATGGAATTGGAAGGAGAAAAGGTTGAAGGATATGAGCATTACAATTATCTTGGAATACAAATTCATCAAGATGGAAGAGATACACTATAATTCTCTATCTAACCTGTTACCGGTGCATCTACTATGTCGTAACGAACCAAAACTAACGTTTTCGAACCCTTATACCGGTTCTTCTTCAGGCTTTTTCGAATAGTAGACGCACCTGTAACAAGTTAGATAGAGAATTATATTATTCTCCGGTGTGGTGGTAAGGAAATGGAAGAGATACATCAGAAATTAATACAAGATTAGCACAAGGTAAGAGAGCAGTTAAAAGATTAAATGGAATATGGTGGAGTGAAGAAATAACTAGATCAAGAAACAAAAGAATATATAATGCTATTGTTAAAAGCATTCTGTTATATGGGGCAGAGGCATGAGAATGACTGGGGAAGACAAGAGAAAAGTAACAATGGTTGGAATGGATGCATTGAGAAGATTGTGCAGAATCTCAAAAAGAATAACTAATGAGAAAATGAAAGACATAATGGGATTGAAGGAGACGGTTTTGGAAGAAATAAAGAGGAAACAACTTATTTGGTTTGGACATGTGAAAAGAATGAGTGACGAGAGACTCCCAAAAATGTCAATGAAATACAATCCACAAAAAAAGAAAGAGAGGAAGATCCAGACAAACTTGGTACAATGGAGTAAAGTTAGCATGTAGTAAAAAAGGGATTAAAGAGGAATGGTGTATGGATAGAGAGAGATGGAGAAGGTTCCTGGAGATTGGAAGGTGGTATCAGATGCTATAAACCAAAGATAGATAGATATACTCTATGTAAGATACACCTTTATATATCCATATGTAATTATAGCTAATTACATAATTATTAAGTATAATATAAGGTATTTAATTATTAATAAGTTTGACTTAAAATAGTAATTGATATATTAAAATGATTACTGTTCTTTATGAATGACTTAAATTAATACAGTTTTATTGATATTATGACTTGCTATACATTTTGATATATTTTGTATTTATGACTTGATATAATCTTTATTGTAGTGATAACATGAAAACTTGAATATTTTTAGTAGTCTTTTGAAATATGCTTTCATATTTCTTAATATATATATATGCACATAAAATTTAATAAAAACAGTTTCTCATTGGTATGTTATGAGCAAAGAACAGCTGCAATTGTTTTAGTAAAATGGCACAATAAAGTACTGGTACTAAAATGTTTTTATTCATATTTTATATGAATAAAAAAAAACATATATACATTTCATATTCATTCTATTGTTTTAAATAAGTTAATAATTGTTTTTTTTTTGTTTTAATTTTGTTATTTCAGTATTTCATTATGTATGATTATTATTTTGTTTTATAATTCATTAAAGATAATTAATCCAGTATTATGCAGTATGTACTTAAATCCAATACACATAAATATACCAGAAATATCCACCACAAATTATACTTAAACTAATGAAAAACAAATGTTTTCGATGTTTTTTAATTTCTGCTGGATATCTCTGCTATAGGCCCATTGTAACAGAAATATTTTAAGATATCCCAGTCCAGCATCAAAACTTTTTTATTAATTTGATATATACAAGATCAGAACCATGTTGGATTAACAAGATTTCCAGGTATTAGAAGTAAGGCAAATTCAATAGTTTAATCATTCGGAAAGAATATATTTATTTGCATTAACATTTACATTTTACTTGCTTCATGACAAACCGTATGTGAAAAGAACAGTATTTCCTGAAAATATAAAAATTTAACTTAGCAACCTCATTTCAAACAACTCCTCAATTGTCAGTCCAGTAGGTAGATTGTCTGCCAGTGGCCAGTTGTATAGTATGAACCAACTTTAACTTGTGATCAGAATTTAAAATTGCATATAACCTGCCCCATTGCATGCCACACACTCCCTTTCAAATTTTCTTTCAAATATAAAAAAACCTGCAGGCTATCCACCTAAAATTACAGTATTTGTTAAATTTTAAGAAATGAAAAGTTTTAAACTGTAGAATATAAAAATAGTATTTAAAATTTGTTTAACGTGGAAATAGTTTGTTGCAGAGCAGCTATACTGGATCAAGTATGAAAACATTAGTGGTAAAATAAAATTCAAAATTATTCTTCATCCTTCTTTATTTTATTTTAATCATATGGCTTTATTATACCTGTAAAATAATGATGGCATATGCCAATGTGAAGATAATTATGAAGACAATGAGACAGTTTATTGGTGTTAAATTTATCAAAAAAGAAAAAAAGACATTTAATAAAATATTTTGAGTGTTAAATTAATGATAAAATACTTTAAATATTTATTCCAAAATGTGAAAAAAATTGTTCCAAGAAAATAAGCTTATTTGAATTGAAAATCTCTCAATATTTATATTTGGCATTTTAAAGATACTTGATTATATTAGTGTTAGGAATGAATTTCCAATTCATTGAATAAAACGTGTTAAATCACTTATGTATCATGGAAATTTAAATGCCTAAGTATTTTCTGTTGTTATATGCATTTGAAAAAATGAATTGATCTCTTATAGAAGAATACATTCATTTATTTGAAAAATATAAGCCTGAATTTAATAAATTATCTATTTGTATACTAGCAAAACAAAAGAATAGGTTAAAGGATATAATTATTATCATAAATAAAGAAGGCCAAAAAATACTAGAAAAACAATTAGAAGCTGCGGGAGTCATTTATGAAATATCTTGTACTGTACGCGTGCTAATCAGAGAGGTTATATAGGAGAAACAGAAAGAAGATTGGAAAAAAGATTAAAGGAACATGAAGCGGAAATCTGTTTAAAAAGACAACAATCACCCTGGTACCAACACTGTTATCAGTTTAATTGTAAAATTAATATAAATAATATATAAATAACACCTTATTTTTGCCGAGAAATATATTTAATTTCCAAAACAAACGTTTTCAGCCTGATTTACAGGCCATCCTCAGGTTTGAGAACGAAATTTGAATTAAAGCATTCCACCAATAGAATACAAAATTCAAAATAAAAAATTAAATAAGCAACGGAATAACATAAAATAAAATTAACAAAAAAGTAGTCTATATAACCAACGGAGTAACATAAAAATATAAAATATGA
Source organism: Centruroides sculpturatus (assembly GCF_000671375.1). Classification (NCBI taxonomy): domain Eukaryota; kingdom Metazoa; phylum Arthropoda; class Arachnida; order Scorpiones; family Buthidae; genus Centruroides; species Centruroides sculpturatus. Next base: position 779,155 of record NW_019384302.1, read on the forward strand.
ACATAGAGGTATNAGAAGAATACATTCATTTATTTGAAAAATATATATAAATTTGTTAATTAATGAGGAGATAATTAATATGGTTGTTAACAAAGAGCTACTTTCTATGTAATAACATATACAGTCTGCATGCTATTCTATAAATATTACTTTTACAATAAGATGGCAAAATAGAATACAATAGTAAAATTTATTAGAAAAAACATACAAAAATTTGCAATAAGAAAAAGACAATTTCTGTGATGAGACTTGAAAAATTGTGAGGTGTTCAAAATATCTAAGTGATTCTGACTTTCTGCCAATTGTATTTGGAATGTAACTTGAGTGTTCTGCACATTGTTTTGTTTTGTTAAAAATGTGTTGAGATTTTAAGGTATAAATATATATTTTCTCTGTACAAGCATCAACTGAAAACCATCATACTAGGGAATAAATATATTCTAGTATTAAAATTCAAGAGACTATCTACCAGAAAATGGTAACCAGGAAGACATTCTGCAGAACATACTTACATAACTAAATGTATTTAATTAGTCATTAATCAATTATTTAATATTTTCAATAGAAATCAAGTTTAGAAAGAATGGTTTATTTAAGTATTTATTTATCCCTCAAATACATTTCAGAATTTAGAAGAATTTTGTAAATGGATTGGGTGCTCCATAAATATTATTTTTTATCATATATGTGAAATGGATATTTTCAGATGCAGATAATTTTTTTAATCAAAAATATAAACGATTTTGATGACTTTCATGGATCACAAAACAAGATTATTGAAATGATTGTTTTTAATCTCAGCAATTCTTACTTTTAAGATTGAGCTTATCTGAAGAAAATTCAATTAAAAAAGTAAAGAAAAATGTACATTTAATTATTTAGTAAATTTTTAGTTCAAATTATTTCATTTTGTGTAAATTTTTTTATATAAGTTATACAAATATTTTGAAAAGCCTTAAATATGTCAGACTTTTAAATAGTTCTTACCAGTTCTTACATAATAAGTTTTTTTTCATACATTTTGAATACGTTTCTTAAGCTTTATGAAATGTTGGTATAAAGCCAAGCTGCTTTCACATTGACTTATCTTCATATTGGCCATTTGCCATAACTTCATAATTTATTTAGTAACCTCTAAGATTGTTGAAAGACACTTGAGAAAATACAAAATCTCAGCTGACGATAAAAGTGGTATAATTGTAGCATTTGTTTTATTCAGGTACATTTTTTTTTTAGATGAAATTTTATTAAGCTGTGAATTATGTAAAATTTTTTTTTAAATTTTTGAAGCATGTGGTTTATTAAAGACTACTCAATTACTGAAAATTGTTTTATAATAATAATTTTATTTATTTAGTTTTAAGAAAAGAAAAAAGCGATCACTATCATTTTACAAACAGTTTGTATACTTAATAAAGTTTTTTATTACTAAATTTAATCAAAGATGATCAGTTACATTGTATAAAATATGTTAATTATAGAAATGCTTTTTACATAGAGTAAATACATTCATATGTCATTTCTTAAATGTTTTTGAAGTTTGAGAATTATTATGAATTTATTTACAATCTACAAATATTTTCTAGGATTTATTTTTAGTGTAGAACAGTATTCATTTAAGTTCATTTGGAATAAAAATATCTTTATTGTTTTAATATGTTATAATAAATTTTTTTCAGCTGTATGTACAAATAAACAGTTAAAAAATTAGCATAATAGTTAAATAGTTGTAAGAATAAAGTACCACTAGTATCTTTTTTGGGTATCCTGGTACATTGTCCAATAGCAATAGTGCTTTCAATGGCAATTCATTGGTCTTAAGGTAATCCTCGATGCTTGGAACACAAATTTCAAACAGCCATTCTTTGAAAAAACCTGCATGATCCATGCCATTTTATTCTATCTCCACATCACTGGCAGTCTTTCTTTAATTATGGAAATTTTTTGAATGCTTTATGGTTCTCAGAATGATAGACAAGAAGTGGAATAAACTTCATATCACCACTAGCATTAGCTCCCAAAAGTAGCGTCAGTCAGTCTTTTGTGGGTTTATGCCACAGGTTCTCAAACTTATTTCGACCACTGCCCACTTTGAGATTAAAAAAAAATCTAGTGCCCCATATTTTTTAACTTACCTTTTTACATTACCATCTGTTATGTATCGTAAAAACAGTTATTGCAAATATAATGTTTAAACATGCATTATTATATGGATAGGATAGATAGGGTGTGACCCATATCCTATTTCTGAGATCAAAGAATGTTTCAATGAGAAGAAATAAAACTCATATTTAATCACTGAGCCTTCTACTGCCCCCCTGAAAGCCTCCAGTACCCACAAGGGGGTGTTATCACCCACTTTGAGAAAGGATGGTTTATGCCCAGAAATATTTTTCTTGTCTTTTATGATTTAGATATGGTTCAGCATGTGCTTTCAAAATAAACCAGTTTCATCAGAATTAAAAATCTGTTGTGGACAATATTCTCCTTTTTAAACGAATTCCTCAAATTTGAGACAACAACTCAGCTTCTTTATCTGCACTAGTAGTCTCACTGTGAATTAACACATGTTTAATGCCAGATTGCCTCCTAAACTTTGCAAACCATACAGTGGTGGTCTTTATTTTCAGGTGAAAATAAAGATATTTTGTTTTGACTTTTGACTAAGTTCTTCTCTATTTGCTAATTAGAAACTACACCAGCATAATAAGTCCTATTAATTGACAAGGTCCAAGTAGACAGGATATAGACAGAAATTTATAAAAAATAAGGACATAGAGGTAAAAAGAACTTCTGAAATTTTGTTCATTTTTTATATTAGTAGTATAACTGCTTATCTATAATCATGGGTGCTGAATCCACTTCTGAAATCAGCTTGTTTCATTAGTTGATAGTAATCTAACTGTGGTGTTAAGTTCTTGATTATTATTTCAATGAAAATTTTGTACATTACAGGTAATATCCTGATGGGTTTGTAATTCTATACTTTTTTCTTTTTCTCTATTACTTTTTTGTATATAAGAATCAAGTTTAACATTCTTCTAGTCAATAGGTATATATTCTTAAAAATTTAAAGTTTACTTTTATTTATATTATATATTGATATATATGAAAATTAATTTGAAGAGACAGTCTGTCCAAACTGAGAACCACCATTTAATTACTTCTAGTGTTCCAGAAAATCTACATTAACAGTGCCTTTTCCTCAGTAGATATAAAGCTCAAATATTCCGAGTAGTTAGGATGGAAAGAAAATGAAGATGTCTGTAAGATTCACCAGTTCCAATTTTAACTTTGTAATTTTAATTGGATATTTTTGTTTTTTTAAAGGATGTTTTTTAAACTTGACAGCCAAACAGTCTAAAACAAAAGCTTGGGTCATCAAATGTGTGTATTATGGAAAACTAGAAGTAAATAAATGATGGTTTCCAGTTTGGACAGACTGTCTTCAAATTAATTTCCATAAAATTTTCCATTCAACGAAATTTTACAATACATTATATATATAATTATATAATTTTGAATGCATTTAATATTGAATTAAAAAATGTTTATCTTTACAGAAAGAAATCTGATGCTACTTCCACATCTAGTCATGAGCTTCCAACCAGCAGTATGCTTCAACTTAATAGTTCTTCAGTTGTTGGTATTGACAGCATTAACAGGTTAGAATATATATTGAAGATTTATAAAATTGTTTGAAAATAAACAAACTTGTTTCTTATTAAGGATAAAATATCAAATTTCACTAATTTAATGTTCTCTGTTCAGTGAGAGATGATTCCAAAAATACAAATAAAAACAAAAACATTGCTTTACTAGAGATTATTAATGAATTAATGATTTTAGTGAAATTTAAGTACAAATAATAATTTCTACACAGCAATTTCTCAATTTTATAGATGTTGTGTTGTTACCATAGTTTCAATGGTTTTTTTTTTTTTTTAAATTTGTAATGCCTGGAGATGGATTTTTACCCAAAAGTATAAGTACATATTATTTTAACCCCTTCTTAGTCTTTTTTTACAGATAATCGATTATTTAACACTATTGGTATTAAAACTGGACAATAAAACTGGATATATTAAAATAAAACCTGCATATGGGTAAATGTACAATTGATAACATTTTTAAAAATGAATTGCAAACTGATTAAAATAAACTGATATAAAATTGGATTTAAAAATAGGTTTTAAACAATCACAAAAACAAAACTGCACTGTATGAGAATCAACAAAATTATTTGGTTTTTTATGAACCCAATTTTATATCAGTTTATTTTATTTATTTAATTTTTTAAACCTTATCAATTGTACAGTGGAGTTTCGCTAGTTTGAACACTGCTAATCCGAATGTCTGCCTAATCCGAACATGTTTCAGTTGGTGGAGAGGAAATTTTTTAGCTTGCAAAATATACGTTTTTTGTATTTTCAGTTGAATTTAAATAGTATTAATGGTACAAAAAGATTTAGAATTCCACAACAAAAAAAAATTGCATTTTATTGTAGTACTGTATTAATACTGAACAAAATTAATAAATCAGTGTTTGCCATGGCCTATTAAAATAGCAGATATATACTGTACTTACACACAAAAATAAACAAAAGTCATTGATAGTGCTGGATCTATATAAACTGGATCTGTTTTACTGCTTGCTTCTGCATTATTTCAATTATTCGGCTAATTGGAAAATCTTAATCTGAACAGGGCTCGGTCCCAATTAGTTTGGACTAGCAGGACTCTACTGTACTTTTATCCATATGCAGGTTTTTTTTAAATTAATATATCCAGTTTAATTGCCCAATCTGTGTTAAATAATCAAATAATAATATTATCTGTAAAAAAAGACTGAAGAGGGATTTAATAGAACCTGAAATGCATTTCTGAATACAATAATAAAGTCGACATATTCAATTAATGTGTGTTTGAAGTTACTAAAAGAAATTAAAACTTCGGCTTAGTAAATCAAAAGAAACAAGCAATTATTTATTGTGACATAGTTACATTCACAGTCTGGCTGCAATTTTAATCATATTTTAAATTTATTTCATTTAAAATATATGCTCTTACCTTAAATTATTACTGTAGAGTCTTACCCCTGTACATCATACTTTTCTGTTAGCAATGGAGTTGTGCTGGTCATCTATTAACTGCTTTAAGGGAGAAGTTTTGAATTGAAATAATGTGACTTTATGTTTACATTGGACGTTTGTATATAGTTAAAGGGGCTTTCTATCCCTATGATTTCCATATTTGGTCTTGTTTTTCATCTATCTAATGCTGTTCTCGAGATTAAAAAAAGACGGACAGATGACAGTGGAAATTTATAGGTCTACAATTTTTTCAAATTGCAGCTTAACTAGTAATGGAAACAATCAACCAAGAGTTTCTTTACAATAAAAGTACACTTTTAACAATCCAGCAAATAAAATTTACTAAAATATAAAATAAAAACGTTTTTGATTGTTTTTAACTGACCTTCCTCAGTTACCGTAAAATAGAACATGAAAATAGAACATAAATTTAAATATAAATGAAAACAAGAATTCTGAAATAAATAAATAAATAACTGAAAATGTAGTTGCAGGCAATAAAATAAATAACAAATAAATGTTTCTTAATAAAATTAATCTTGATAAAAAGATTGCCATGCGGGTAGCCAATGTGTCTGCATCTCTATGGTTGATGCAGCCAGGTCTTCTATGTGCTTTAAAAATCTCTAATCTTTCAAGATAATTCATTGTGTGTATATTTGTTGTTGGTTTGATAATTCATGTCCAATGGGAGCAAGCATCAATGTCCTGTTGTCATGCGTAAGCTGATAGTGTGGTGTTATCGAGCTTCTTATCAATTGTATATTTATGCTCCTTGAGTTGTCATTGCAAGTTGCACATCATGGCACCCACATAGACTAAACAATCAATGTTTTGGATCTGATCTAATGGGATGGAGTAGATTCTCATGGCTGAATTACAGTCATATTGTTTTTTGTCATTCCTTAAAATTCTGAAAACCATAGTGTTGCATCAATATATCACTTGGACATTATTAGCCTTGGCTACCTTCTTATATCCCATTTTTAAGAGGAATACATAACTTAAACTACCCTTTGTTTTCAGTTCAATGAGGTATGCTGATGTTTTGTTGCTTGAAAGGTTGTGATTAATTTCTTATCATTTCCATTGGGTATCCCTGTTGTTCTGCAATCCTTAACTAACAAACTTTGGTGGTATTATATTGCACATGCAATTATTGTGATTTGAATTTGTACCTTCAATATTAGTCTTAAAAACTACCCAGTACTGTGGTGTAAATATGGCAAAATTATCTTTACAAGCATAACTTATTCAAACCAGCCTGACAAGGATTTGTGTCTCAGTAAGTAATCAAAAAAATCTGTGAGAATTCTAATTACGCCCACCAGTGCTGTTTTCTATCCTGGTTTGATATTAAGCCAAAAAGAGCTCCATTACTTGCTGGATGGTTGAGGATTTCAAGGCACTCATAGCATGCAATCTAATTATATAACCACTGATAACTGCCAGAGAATCATTTTCAATTGTGCAGAGAACACTGCAGTCTTATGTGAGGGACTGCAATTTTTGAGAAATAAGCAGTCTGTAAATTGCATGATTCTTCACTATCTTCAGCATTACAATTGGTATCGGTTAGCTTCAATAACAGGTAACAACTTTGAGGAGGAAGAAGAGAATGATGCATTTCCANGTACCCTAAAGTCTAAATAGTCATTAAACAGTAATCAATCAATCAATCAAAATTTATTGTCCAATGGGAATTACTTCCCTATTACAAGGGGGTTACATTTACATTGTTTACTTGATTTTAACTTAACCATACATTTTAATTATAATTAATTTACACCTGTTTTCCGCGAATACATTTCAAATAGTTTAATTTAAAACTTACAATTAAATTGTTCTATTTCATTAGTAATAGCATATTTAAAAACTTCATTTGTATTAATTTGTTTTGTTATTATAAAAGTCGGTTATTTTACAAAAATAATTATACATTTTATATAAGTCTTTTTTACTCATTTTGTTGAAGGTTTTTTTTTTAACAATTCTATTGGCGAGTTGCATTTATAAATTCGAGTTATATCATAGTGTTCACGAATATCATTTAATTTTGGACATTTTAATATTAAATGATAAGGTGTTAAATCGTCAGAGTTACATAAAAAACATTTTGTCAATAAGCTTATATAAGTGTTGTTAACAAACAGCGAATATTTATTCAAACGAAGTTGTGCTATTAGTCGTTTTACATTCAAATTTACCAAATACCACATATATGATTGAACTGATGGTATTTCAAATATATCTAAGTACCACGGATGATATTTACTGTTATATAGGGAGAACTGATCTTTATTTATGGATTGTGCCATAGCTGAGTATAAAAGTAGTGAGTAGCTTGTTTTCCAATCTTGAATATTGTTTTGAAATAATAATTATGATACTCCAAAAGAGTTAAAAATAGTTTTCAATTTGCTATACCATAACTGTTTATTTTTTGAAGTTTACTTTGCTTAATGTTTTCATGATACAAAGCAATCAAATTGTTGTCACTATTGAATTTAAGTCTGTAATAAAATTTAATGATTCGTTTTAATATAAATGGGAAGGACCATATACGGTTGGTTTCATGACGTAGAGCATATCCAGGTATTGTCTGTTCTAACTGAAGTAATCTGCGTAAATAGTAGATATGAAATATTTCTAATTTATAGAGATAATCCAAGCTCCAAATGGGACTGGCGTAAAACATCATTGGATTAATAATCGAGTTGTAAAGTTTCATGTGTATTCTTAAGTCCGAAGTTTTCAATCTGCTACACAAAAACAAAAGATTATCAATTGCTTGTTTGACTTTATTGTTGAGTTTAGAAATGTGCGATTTAAATGTTAAGTTCCAATCAAAGTTAATTCCTAGGTAATTTATCTCATTAACAGTTTGTAGCAGTAAAATATCCGGCTTGTATTTAACACAAAAATTATTTATTAGTGATATTTTATTTTTTATTCCTTGACCATTCCAGTTAGCAATGGAAACCATTTGATTATTTTTTATAACCTTATTATATTGCATATATTTTTGCTTAACATGATATCAACTGTCTGTATCTATTTGATAACTATAAGGATGAAAATTGTTTACATAAACCAATTTGCTCAATTTTAGGCTATATGTTATTTTTTCTTGATTTATCGTCAATATATCATTACGTAGTNTTCTATTGGCGAGTTGCATTTATAAATTCGAGTTATATCATAGTGTTCACGAATATCATTTAATTTTGGACATTTTAATATTAAATGATAAGGTGTTAAATCGTCTGAGTTACATAAAAAACATTTTGTCAATAAGCTTATATAAGTGTTGTTAACAAACAGCGAATATTTATTCAAACGAAGTTGTGCTATCAGTCGTTTTACATTCAAATTTACCGAATACCACATATATGATTGAACTGATGGTATTTCAAATATAAGTACCACAGATAATATTTACTGTTATATAGGGAGAACTGATCTTTATTTATGGATTTTGCCATAGCTGAGTTTAAAAGTAGTGAGTAGCCTGTTTTCCAATCTTGAATATTGTCTTGAAATAATAGTTCTGATACTCCAAAAGAATTAAAAAATAGTTTTCAATTTGCTATGCCATAACTGTTTATTTTTTTGAAGTTTACTTTGCTTAATGTATTTCATGATACAAAGCAATCAAATTATTGCCACTATTAAATTTAAGTCTGTAATAAAATTTAATGATTCGTTTTAATATAAACGGGAAGGACTATATAAGGTTGGTTTCATGACATAGAGCATATCCAGGTATTGTCCGTTCTAACTGAAGTAATCTGCGTAAATAGTAGATATGAAATATTTCTAATTTATAGAGATAATCCAAGCTCCAAATGGAACTGGCGTAAAATATCATTGGATTAATAATCGAGTTGTAAAGTTTCATGTGTATTCTTAAGTCCGAAGTTTTCAATCTGCTACACAAAAACAAAAGATTATCAATTGCTTGTTTGACTTTATTGTTGAGTTTAGAAATGTGCGATTTAAATGTTAAGTTCCAATCAAAGTTAATTCCTAGGTAATTTATCTCATTAACAGTTTGTAGCAGTAAAATATCCGGCTTGTATTTAACACAAAAATTATTTATTAGTGATATTTTATTTTTTATTCCTTGACCATTCCAGTTAGCAATGGAAACCATTTGATTATTTTTTATAACCTTATTATATTGCATATATTTTTGCTTAACATGATATCAACTGTCTGTATCTATTTGATAACTATAAGGATGAAAATTGTTTACATAAACCAATTTGCTCAATTTTAGGCTATATGTTATTTTTTCTTGATTTATCGTCAATATATCATTACGGAGTTTAACTTGATCTTTTTGTTTTCGCAATTCATAAAATATTGGGAGTAAATTTTTTCTTCTTAACCTTGAGTTTATAGTCAAATTTGGGGATATTTGCATGTCTTCCCATTGTTCTAATGCATTTTTTTGTTGTTTCTTTTGAATAAAAGTATAGAAAAATTTATCACAAAGTTGTTTATTGCTGAATATTATTCTTACTGTTATATTAGGTTTCTTTGTTATTAAATTTATTTCTGTTATCTCAGTTTGGTCTCTATCATGAATATTGAGTACATTAGTCATAGTTATTTACCTCTGACGTTGATATAGATTTCGCAATTGGATATTTATATACAATTATTTTATTATAATTATTATCATTAATTAAAGAGTCTATTTTAAATTGCGTTAGTTTGTTCTCACTTTTTTGATTTTCTAGTTGTTGTTTTAAATTTTTAATTTCTTCCTCCATATATATCTGTCTTCCCTTAGTCTCATGTATGTCTTGACGTATTCGTTCTACATCTTCTTTTATATAGGCCATTTGTTCTAACAATTTATCATTTGAAGTATTTATTAAATCTGATATTTTAGTCCATAAAAGTGCAGTTGTGGTGTCAAATTGACTTGCCGAATTAGTAAAAGGACTTGAATTAACATTAGGTGACTCACCTGTTGAACCCAACATATTCCTCTGACTAGGTTCCATATTTTGATTTGAGAATTCTTTTGTTTCTTCTTGTGAATCACTTTTCGATTGAGTTCCGTAATGAGTTTGGAGCTTGGAGTACTTAGTTGAGCTTGTTTATTCTCTGTCCTCGTTCTGGACAGTGGAGGTCTTCCATGCCTGACTGGAGATCTTTGCATATTATTATTTTGAATTATTACTTTTTCCTTTACCTGCACTTAGTTTTTGTTAATTTAACTTGTTTAATAATAAGTTAATCAATAAACAGCAATACACCACTACATTGCACAAATGAAAGGTTTACAGAAAAGTCACTCACAGCATCGACGTTAAAACATGCCCCCATTAAATAATAATATTTATTATTATTATAAATTTAAATAAATAAAAATTTATTTATTTTGAAATATGATATTATGATACGAATTATGATGAAACAAAATTGACTTCTGTAGGAAAAATTAAAAAAAAAAAATCACAATTATTAAGCTCCAGAGTGATTATGCAGAAGATTTGTCTTAATTTGTTTTGACTTTTCCTATTATATTTTGTGATATAACTGAAATATAAATAGATCACTAAAGTACATTTTTATTGTAATAATATATGCTGATATAAATAATTATCATACATGAATGAAATATAAAATTTATTTTCATTAAATGCTTAAATGTTTATTAAGATTGTTAATATAAATTAGTAAATATTTTTGATTAAATCACTTAAATAATCAAATAATGATCACTGATAATGTAAATTTCGGTATTTTATTGGAATATCATATTATACTGTATATATATATATACATACATACATACACTGGTGTGCAAAACTTAAGCAACAATGTTATTTTTGCCATAACTTTGCAATAAATCTCCCAGGTGACATGAAATTCAGAATACAGAGACAATATTTTGTACTTAAAGGATGAAGAAAGCATATTAGTGCAAGAATGAATAGAATGCTTACAGTATGGAATCAAAGCCTTCTGTCTATTGTAGTCTTGCACTGTGCACTCTGACTACATGTATTTTGCATGCTCTCATGTCACCTGTGATGTCTTCTTCCTGCATACGAATCACCTGTCTACTGAATTGGGTGTTCATTGTACTGATTGCAACAAGCTCTTTTCTACAGTTTCATGGCTGTCTGCTTAAAAATTACATTGTTGCTTAAATTTTGCATGCCAGTGTATATACAAGACATATATATATATATATATATATATACAGTGTGTGTGTGTGTTAAAAGTCAGGAGAGTGATCAATGTCATAATTTTGACATATGGCATTTCCAAGTCAGAGGCAACAGTACATGTGACTGGCAACTCCATTTATGCATGAGAACATAAGACAATGGACCAATAAAATAGCAGCACCTTTTCAGTAGTGCATGAAGCAAGAGTGGTTTAGTGTTGTTTGATTTTTGACAAAAACCAATTGACATCCATTGGCACATGTAGGTGCAGTAAGGAAACAACTAAATGAATTGCACACAGGTGTACGAATAGAGTTCTGAATTTCCAAAAACAGCCACAGTTTTGTGGAAGATTCACTATGGCTGGGATCACAATGAATTCCATGGAGAATCTGTTAGTGTATATTTACTTATTGGTACTTTTAACATGCATAATTGCATGTTTCAGGCATTTTTATATGAATATGTATGTGCATATATTGTAATTTAAATATATATAAATCCAGCCCTTACTAATGAGTGTGAAGCAATCACAATGTAGGGAAGTATGTACCGTGTTTCCCCGAAAATAAGACAGTGTCTTATATTAATTTTTGCTCTGAAAAATGCGCTAGGTCTTATTTTCTGCGGATGTCTTATTTTTTCCAGGAAGAATAATTCACATTTATTATTGAACAAAAAAATTCCCAAGTCGAACTTAGACGAGAGTGACGTATATCCGGTGTGTCGAACTGTCGCCTTTTTATAGCGTCAACATCGGACTCGATGACCAATTAGTGCTTACTGAACCTTAGCACTATGTAAATGTCATATGCCGTGATTCCCGGCTGACCAATTAGCATTACCAGCTGTAACATTATGCAAATCTGTGATTCCTAAGCCATAGTCTTATGCAAATCATGCCGTGTGGCGTAATTGTCTGCTGAACAATCAGTGGCTGTACTTTCAACCATCTGTCGATGACCGTTACGACTAAAAGAAAACTTTGCTAGGTCTTACTTTCAGGAGGAGGTCTTATATTTCACAATTCAGCAAAATCTGTGCTAGGTCTTATTTTCTGCGGATGTCTTATTTTCGGGGAAACACTGTATGTTTATAGTGTCTGGGAACAGCCAAAGAACTGTTAAATGAAGAATATTCATTTTAAAAATTTTATGTAAGAAACTTTTGCAATTCTTAATAATTTCAGCATAGAAAATTGTAAAATAAAAACAGAATTTTATTACCAAGCATTTTGTTATGTAGGATGCAATATACTACTGTATTTATTATCAGTGACAAATCACTACATTAGTTCAAAAGATCCCATAATATTCTGTCAGGGAAATTGCAGATGTGTTATCACCCAGTGATGAATTGCCATATACACAACAAATGGTAACAATAAACCTTATATCTATTTATTATTTTATTATTAACTGACATATTTAATTGAAGTTATGTTCATTTTTATTTACACAACTTAAGGTACCATGCTATTATGATTGGAATATATCATTTGAGCAAGAAAATTTGATTGACAGAATATTTTCCTGCAATTTTCTGCTGAAATGTAATCAGACAGATCTCTTTGTGAAATGATTAATTACTAATAACAAGCTTTTTGCCATTTTATAATAATTATTAAAACCTTTTTTATATAATTAAAATATCATAACAGATGGTACCAGATGCAGCTTTAAATATTGCTGCCTGGAAAGTTACACAATTTGTTGCTGGACTTTTTGATATAGTAACTTTCACTATAACTTATCAAAAATTTTGATACACAACATTTAACCGTATCATCATGTTCATATTCTTATTTTAAAAATTAGTTATTTTTTTAATACAGTTTCTACATTTATAACTTGAAATGATGTTCTTCAATAGAATATGGACTGTCATACAATAGTCATATGCTTTGAGTCCTCGCTTTATGTTCTTTCGCCCATTTGAAACAAGCAGACTTCATTTTCTTCATCAACAATGCTTAGTATTACGAGTTGACTCGTAATACTAAGAGTTATTTCTTGTTCAAGTACACTTTCTCAAAATGGTTTGAGAAAGTGTACTTGAACAAAATGGTTTGAGTACACTTTCTCAGTGGATGTGGAATTTTATTTGAGGGAAAATCTCTGCCTCTGCCTTTCATTCATACAGTACTCTTAGTTTTCAGTTTTTTAATAGTAATGACACTGAGGGCTGATTTTAATTTTATAATCTGTGCAATCTGTCTAGTAGTAGAATAACACACAACATATTTCTAAGAGGTTATTTCCACAGTTCTTCCATATACTGAAACCATATAAGAATGCACTAACGTGGCACCTATTGTCAGTGTTCTGATTCAGTCATGCTATTTAGTGTCTTAAATTTTTCCACAGAACAAATTTTTCAATTAGTATGATGTATTTTGCAATAGGTTATAGTTTTCATGCAATAAATTTCATGTATTTCCAAATTCTTAAAAATTTAGTGTGATGCAATAATTTTTTTTCACTACTGAACATATAAATATATATTTTTAATTAAAAGAAAACAAACAAACAAACAAACAAACAAAAACAAACAAACACAAACACACACAAAATGTCAATATGATGAGAAAATCCAAGCTTAAAATTTAAAGTTGTTTTTACTATTTAAAAAAACATTGTTTGTAAATCTAATTAATATGCAAAAGTAAATCAGCTACTGTAGCTTGTTCAAGTAATTTTAAATAGCTTAAGATATATATATATATATTGTGTGTGTATTCAGGTTATCATCATGTTTACCTTGAAAATAATGACCTTTTTTTTTATAAGAAGTATTAACTAAATAGCCTCAGTATTATTCTTTGCTGTTTAGTTTAAACATCATTCTCTTGAATGGTCAAATATCTCAGTTTAAAGAAAATATGTTTGCATTCAAAGCTTGTCAATTTTTCAAAAAAACTAAAGTAAGTATTATATTAATGCTTTTACATCAGAATTTTTATATTTAATATGTATTTATAAACACATGCATATATATATATCTTCTAAAGATGATTTGTTTTATATCCAGATATAATAGGATATTTTATGAATTTATTTTTATTATAGATACAAATTAATTATATTATTGTTGTGGGACATTTAATGCAATTAATGAATTTGTATCAATATCTGACTGAAAAATACATCTTTGTTTAATTACATGCTTGCATATGGAAGGAATATTAATTAATTTACCATTGCATGCTGTAACAAAATTCCAAAATTTCTTAGCTTTGTCAAGCATGGAGAAGGAATTTTATAAACTAAGGAAATTTTCAAAAAAGTGCATTCAAATTGAGAAGTAAAAATATAATAGATACAAAAAATAGAGGCTTTGATATATGAATTGAAAAATAAAAGAACAACTAGCTTTGATAAGTTATTGACATAATTTATTAGTAAAATACTAATTTCTTTTAATGATTTTCTTCTAAAGCAATCTTTAAGCAATATAGGTGTTTTTTCTGTTTAATGACCTATAAATAAGTTATTTTAAGGAAATCTACATATTTTTGAATTTAATTAAAAGAGAAAATAATACAAATTTGTTTTATAACAACATTTAAACTTCAAATTAATGAATTTATATTAATATATACATTTAAAGAACAAATCATTTCAAATTATATGATATGATGGCGAATAATAAATTAATTCAATATATATGCTATTGTAAAGATATGATACTTAGAAATAAATGAAAATTTTAATAGTAATTATTTTAAAGTTAAGTTAAAAAAATATTTTAAAAAATGATAAGAACTTTTATATGAAACTTATTTTTGATGATGATGGTGTAAATACTATTTATTATAATTAATTTTTTATAAAATATTTTAATGCGTATTGATAGTTTTTATTTTATATTGAATTAAATTGTATTAAAAAACTAATGTAATTTTATTCATTATATTATGTTTATATATATAATTGAATTATTTCTTGTCTTTTTATGTTGATTTTTAATAACTAAATAATTTTGTCTAAACTATATAAAGTGATTTTGTTAAAATTGTTATTTATTTATAGAGAATATTTTTTATAAATTAAAATCTTACTTTCAAGATTATTCCATTTAAATTAATTTTGTGTTAGGTATTTTTTACATTGAATAATACAGAAAAATGATAACAGAATTATTTATTTTATTGTTTTGTAATTTTTATGATCATAGCATTTTTAAAATTATGAATTAAAAAGTCTAAAAGTGTTTTTATTATAAAATACACAGACATTTAATAGATCCCTCTGGAGTCTTGTGGGGTCGCACAAACCCCAGCACCTATTTTTTAATTTTTCTTACATTTAAAGTTTTGTAAAAAAATCAAAAAATTTTTACTTCACTAACTTTTTAACTTGGTTGGATGATATGCAGTTGATACTTTTTCTGCTGCACAAATAGTTTTGAAAGAAAAAGTATGCTGGGGTCTGAGAGATCTAATGTACTAATGTAATTGTTAATGCAGACAATTTTTACATAAAAACCATCACTAGTGATGTAGCTATTGAGTATGCTGTGACATCACAACCAATGTTTGTGTATGTCTTAATACTTAAAATTTTTACTTTTTATATTTCACATTCAATTTTATTTATTGCTTTTTAATATATTTTATTTTTCTATAATTAATATATATGTAATTTTAATAGTAAAATTTAAAGAAGCTGCAATATATATGGTTAATACTTTAAAGATTATAATTTAGTTTGATATTTATTTATTTATTTAAATACACTTTGGCCTGTTGGCCTTTTTCAAATAAAAAACCAGTACAAAGAACACATACAAAAATAAAAAAGGAAGAGGTTTTTCGCAGTTTCCCTCCCTTAATATAGTTTTAGTATTATACTCACGCCAAGTTATAGTAGTAGTAAAATAAATTTTCACTGTGTTCGGCGTTATTAACAGTTTTTTTTTTTTTCAAGTGCTTTCAACAAATATATTTTTGTTGTCCTCAGGCGAAATAAAAACTTTTTAAGTCGAATATATACATTCAAAATGGAAAAGGAACGCATTGCTTTTCCGTTTTGCCTGAGGATGAGGAAAATATATTCGTTGAAAGTGCTTGAAAAAAAAAGAAAACTATTAATAATGCCATACACAGTGAAAATTTATTTTACTAATACAAAAGGAAAAAAGACAATTTAAAAAAGCTTTTTTAAGCTTCTTTTAAAAAGTGTATAATTGCTTAACTTTTTCATTTTGTTGTGTAAACTATTCGAAAACCTTATCAAATGAAACAATGGAGCTGTTTGGCCACTGTTAGTTTAATCTTTGACAACAAATAATTATTTTACATTTTAGAACTGTAGTTTGTTGGTCTATGATATTTATTTATTAATTAAATTGAAAAGAAAGCAGTCAGTTTTTTAATAATTTAGTTTTTCAAGAGTAGTTTTTTTTATATAAAGTTGATATTTTATCTATTTTATTGTGAATATAATAGTTAGACACAGTTTCATTATAGTACAAATTATGAATTGGTATGATAAAACAGTTTTGTTCTACTTGCAATTTATTTAAATTATAATATGAAGAGGAATCCCCAGATTGATATTTTGTATTTAAGTTTTACTTCAATACAAGTATATTAAAGATATTTAAATTAATATTTAAAAATGGCTGTATCCTTTTCCATTATTTCTGTAAAAATGGCCAATGAAGTGAACTGATTATGTGCAGATTTCATTGAAGTTTATCATCTATCTTTATGCCTAGGTAGTGTAAATTTTTTACTTGACTGATCGATAGTTTTTTATTAGCAATTGTTAAAAATATCAATATATTAATAGATTAGTATTTAAAAGTACAGTATATATAATTGAATATTTAATTTTTTAGTGCTGTTAATTATAATTTGAAACAAGATGCAGCTATAAATAATATATTTTGTGCTATTTATGCATATGAAGGCTGCAGAGCAGGTGACAAAACAACAAAAACACTAGATCCCATTGAATTTAACTGCATAGCTTTGTTGCATATGATATGGGTAGAGCTATGCAAGGCAATAAAAACTTTAAAAATTTGTTGCATAGATGATAAATTATTCAGATTGTAAAACATTAATATATAAATTTATAACAATATATCATAAGTGTATTTAATGTGTAAAATTTACAGAGTTTTTAATTTAATAGCATTATTAATTTAAAGGGTTTAACAGTACATGATTGCTTACTAAAAATTTGTCAGTTTTAACAATGAGCATTCAAAAGATTTTTCTTATTAATAGAAAACATTCCAAAATAAAAATTTTGATGTTTTCTTCAATGTTTTCAGGTTAACATTGTATTCCAAACTGGAATTCCAACACTGTATTCCTTCTAATTTGGCATTCCAATTTGGAATACAATGTTGACTTGATGCAGATCTTGTTTAAGATCAAAATAGATTAGTCCCATTGTGTCCCAATTAAGCGGAATCCACTGTAATCCATCTTCCAACTCTTCTTAAGAGTCTCCAAGTCTCCTATATCCTCAGTGTATTGAGTCCCCATTCTTATGTGAATTATACTTCAGAGTATCTCTATATTATAATTTTGTTTAAGTTCTTAATAATCTATATATTCATCACAAATATTTTAATATAAATTGTCATATATACATATTTCTTGAGAGAATTACAATTGGTATCATTTTTGTTACATTTTGGGGAGAGGGAGAAAGACTGTGTGTGTGTGTGTGTGTACCTAAATAAAAGGTTAATACTTTGTATTATTATTTTTTGGGAAATACAATTATATTAAACAATCAGGTTTTTTATACACATGTATAATGTGTGTGTGTATATGTATGTATATATATATATATATATGTGTGTGTGTGTGTGTCTAAATAATATCTGATGCAGAAATAATTGTAACCTGATGTACATGCTGTATTATCTAGGGTCAATGTGTGTAAATATGAGACACTTTTCAAAAATTTTATAACAGCATTTGGTAGGATCAGTATTTTACAAAGAGAAATATGAGGGGTGTTCAAAAAGTATCAGATCTTTGGTTGGCAAAAATACATTTATTGATTTTGAGGTACAAAACTTTAATCCCCTTCAAAGTAGTCTCCTTGGTAATATATACACTTCTCCCAGTGCTCCTGCCATTGCTGGAAACATTGCTGGAACGCATCTTTTGGAATGGCCATCAGCTGGTCCGTTGCATTCCACATGATGTCTTCTCTTGACTAAAATCGGGTTCCTTTTAGCGGCATTTTCAGCTTGGGAAATAGCCAAAAGTCACATGGAGCCATGTCGGGAGAGTACAGAGTGTTACGAACCACACGAATGTTGTGTTTGGCGACGAAAGTCTGAATCAGATGCACAGAATGGGCAGGTGCGTTATCATGATGGAGCTGCCAAGTTTTGGTTTACCACAGATCTGGTCGTTTGCATCGCACAGCATCACAAAGACGACGAAGGACCTCCTGGTAGTACTCATTTGCGATGGTTTGGCCTTGTGGTGCGTACTCAGGATACACCACCCCATGGGAGTCGGAAAACACTGTCAACATGACCTTGACATTGCTGAGGACCTGCTGTGCTTTTTTTGGCCTTAAGGATCATCCCCAAAAACCTGCTGAATCTTGCGAATAGTTTCCGGTTGGGTATTGCCAAGCTTTTGGCAAAATTTAATGCTGTTCACATTGTTCAGTCATTTTCCAACTTAGTGGAATCTGACAAGCGCTCACTACACGTCCTCACTCATAGGCCAACTGCCAGCAACTGATGCTTCCTGCAGATGGGAAAAATTTCAGGACTGTGCATGACTGTCCCCTCCACAACTCCACCGAAACAGATCTCCCGTGCATCATTGGTTTACGCGGGAAAAATAAAGGTCCGATACTTTTTGAACACTCCTCGTACATGAAAAGGTCTACAGATGGAGTATTCATTTTTTCTGTATGTATTAAAAATATTGAGCAAAAACTTTTTTCCTGTCTCATATTTTATCTTCAAAAGCTAAAATATGTGACACTGGGAGATGAAAAATCAGACATCCTTTATATCATCATAAGGACTTGCCTATACCAACAGGGAGGTTAATAATCAGGTACTATAGGTTAAATCAAGACATTTTTGTATGATATTTAGTTCCCAAGATATATAATTTTTAATTAAAAATGATTTTTGTACAGCTTATTTTCTTGACATTTTCACATAAAATTTTTTAATTGAAGTAAGTGGATAAGATTATATTGTACAGAACTACAGAGTAATTTTCAATGATGAATATTTATTCATTATTGAAAATTATTCTATAGTTCTGTACAATATAAAAGTGTAAAATAAAACAAAATTTTAAAGACACAAGTCTAGGTCTAAGTGATTTTATTAACTTTTTTGAACAAAGTATATTATGATACTAACTATTTTATATTACTAATAGTAAATACATATGATATAGACATAAATTAAATGTTTAATGAATAAAAAGATAACTAAACTGGGTTAATAATTTAGTAGGCTATAGAAAAGGAAAGAAAGGAAAATGAAAACTACAATATAACACAAATTAGTAAATACACTTTTTTCACAAATATTTTGGATGCACTGTGTCCTCCTTCAGCAGAAGACAAACTATTCCCCTTTCTCCTCCTGTAATTAATTATTAATAGTAAACACATAAAGCTTTATTCAATGGCCTGTTAAAAATAATGGTCTATTAAAAGACATAGAAAAAGTAATAAGCCTACACTAATTAAAGAAAAGTTACATAACTAGCCTAGTCTAAATAAAATAGGCATACACCAAAATAAAATGTTTTAGGAACAATTGATTATTTATTTAATTAACATG
Source organism: Centruroides sculpturatus (assembly GCF_000671375.1). Classification (NCBI taxonomy): domain Eukaryota; kingdom Metazoa; phylum Arthropoda; class Arachnida; order Scorpiones; family Buthidae; genus Centruroides; species Centruroides sculpturatus. The sequence continues at coordinate 799,241 of NW_019384302.1, forward strand.
GAATAAAAATAATGAAGAAAATAAAAGTATAGCCCTGCTGTTTTTTGTGTATTAACATTAAGGTTAAATTAGGTATTGACCTATTACATTTCAAAAATATTAACAGGCTAAACTTAAATAAAAAAGTTTCATGGAAATTAATGACTGGTAAATAAAATCTGGTGTATCATTTTTTATCTAAGGTGTGTGTCATTTTTTGCCTAAAGTGTGTGTCATTTTCTATCTCATTTTGAAATGCACAAAACTCAGACAAAAGGTATATGCAAGAAAAACAACTAGCATCTGAAAGCTGCATTTATATACTACATATAAATTTCTAATTAAATATCCATGTCTTTTGCATATACAGAGCAAAAGTTTGTTGAACTGACAGAAAAGTTTTTGCACCTATTTTTGTAGTGTTTCTTAAAAATTAAAAAGACTCAATGAAACCATAGTCATTTTCATTAAGAAAAGTTATTTGCTAAAAAGCACTAAATAAACTTAATATTGTATTAGTACAGGACAGATCAGACATAGATTAAGTCAAATTTCACAACTGTCTCATATTTTTCAATTTTTTAGACTGTCTCATATTTACCCACATTGATCCTAATTCAATACGTTTGATAATATGTTCCATTTAATATCTGTTTCCTTATGTACATGATAGAATCTATGACCATAATTATTAATCAGTATAAAAGAGAGTCAGTCACTCTAAATACTATAATATTAGTGTTTCTCCATCAATAACCAATCCTGGATCATAAAATCTAAATAGTAATATCAAACCAATTCTGAATGAAAAAAGTAATCAAAGACCACCCATGAAACCAAATCCAACACGCCAATTCAGAGCTCAGAAACTTTGTTGCTTCCCTATTGAAAATAATGTGCATTTAAATCAGTTATCTTTAACCCACTAGAGACCTCAATAAAAGGAAAATCTTGTTTGCTCATTAGGAACAAGTCTGGTTTTGGAAAGGCCTGGATGATATGAGAACCTGGGCTAGTTTTTGTGATAAAATCCACAATCTTAGTCTTATTTAAATTGCATTAGAAAAGAGCTTAAAGGGAGAAGTAATTTATTTTAACAAATTCAACAGAGGAGCTTTGCAAGATTTTCCTACCAATAACACTTTTTTTGTGGGTGACACATTAAAAAAAACTACTTATCGAAGGAAGTCTCACCAAAAATTAGGGATTGGACTAACCACCAGTTCCCCACACAACCTTACCAAATTTGGCCATCTGAATAGTAGGGTGGATAATCTCAAATAAAAATAGAGGTGAAAGAAGATCAAGGAAGAGTTTGCCTGTCCAGTTTCAAAGTGTGCACTCTCATCCTGCCATACTCCACTGATCTCAAATTTCCAATATTTCAACTGAACATTGACCACTCCAAATTTATTACTGTGGACTATTTAGGACTCATTATCTTTAAGCCCTTCCCTTCTTCCAGATGTCCAATTGAACCTTTTGATCCAGGTACAGTATTTATCAATCTGCATACGCAACTGTAAATACTCTCTTTTTCATTTTGGCATTCGTTTAGGATTAGACTCTCCTACTAATTTCATTCCTTTTGTAAAATTTTTATAAACATGAAAAATAAATATTTGTTGTTTAATGGTTAAACGTATAGTGGAGAGTGTAATTTCCAGTGTGTCATCTCTCAACTCCTTCCTTCATCCAAGACCCATTTGTTCTCTCATACACTCATGCTCATGTCATACTTATACATACTGATATAACAATCACAATTGTCTAGAGTATTTGTTTCTCTAAATTGGAAACATTGCTGCTGACAGCAGTGCATAGTGTAGTAATTTTTTTTTTTGCTTCAAAGTTTTTTAAACTAAATAGAATAATTTTTTATTATAAAATGGCCAAAAAGAATTAACTAACTACTGGACTGGGTTTTATAAAAAAAATGTAAATGCTAATAACGAGTAAAATCANTTGTTTATTTAAATTTTATTAAAAAAATTAAATATATAAATTGCTAACTTTATATAGTAGATACTATTAACAAATATTTTTGTTATATTTTTATTGTTTCATTGTAAAGGATATAAAAGAATTGGACAGAAAATTTTAATTTACTTTCCTTAATTTAGACTTTTAAAATTGCATACACTTTAGAATTAGTATCCTTGGCATATATAGGCTATATATTAAAATAACAATATATATAGTTTAAATATAATAAATATGCCAAGGTTGTTCTATACAGACTGCTAAAAATATTAGTAAGATAAATTTAGAAAAATTGTTATTGCTAATATTATTATTATTTTTTTAATTATTTTTTAAGACAACTATAGCATCATATTGTATATATTAGAAAATTATACTTACATGTTAGTAATAAAAAAAATTCTTCAAAGGTCAGTCTAACATTTGATTTTTGATTTAATCATTACAGCAGAAATGAACATCTTACATCTCACAAATTTGCATTAACTCTTTAAACTCTGAGAACCTTCTTCTAGTTGTAACTACAGAATAAATTGTTTTTATCCCTCAGATTGCAAGGGGAACTTGTATACCAAAACCAAACAACTTTTACATAGGCCAATTTACTTTTGAACAGATACGGCTGATTTCAGTCAATTTTGTGTTTAAAGAATTAATCAATACACTAAATATATAGTCAAACTTGGTTATAACAAGCACTAGGGGGACCAGCAAGATTTTGTCATTATAACTGTTACTTGCTATGCCCTTGAAGAACAGTGATGTAACTAGAGGGAGAATGGACTGTTGTTCTGGACACAAACATGTAAAGGGCACCTTGCAGATGGAAAAATTTGCAGCTATACCACTGATGATTAGTGAAATCTATCTACTAATTTTTAATTCTAAATAAGTTGATAAATTCAAAAAACAAAAAAAAAGTTATGTAATTGCATTATACTGTATTTTTATTAATATACAATACAATTAATATTAAACAACTTAATTTTTTTGTAATTAAAGTAATACTAATTAATAATATGCCCAATTTCAGTTAGTCTTTTTATCTATAAATCGTAAAATTGATGATTGCTTTAAAAATTTCACTTTCATATTTCTCAAATTTACAACTCACTGAGTCTTAAAGTACTCAGTGAGTTGTAAGTCTCATTATTTACAGTCAACCCCCTATAACACTTAATAATTCCATTTTATATGAATTCCATGTTGTATGAGTCACTTAGATTTTACAAATGTGTGTGCTTGGCTGTGAACGGCTCATGTATTTGTAAAATCTAAGTTATGTTTGCATATCTCCGATCTATCAGATCAGTGCTGTTTGCAACAAACATATTTAGAGTTTATTCTGATTACTTTCATTTCAGATACTTTAAAATCCATTTTTGACTTAATGTGTGAATGAATTGTAAGTTTCCAATTACCAAGTTGTCAGTCTTTACCAAGAACATGTACTTTTCCTATATGCTCAAAAATTTTATTGTAGTCTTCTGGTAAAAGAAGTATTTCAGTTTTTCTTAATTTTCCCACCCTTCCAAAGGCCCTATCTGCGGGTAAATAACTATGGCCCATACCGGACATGTAATCTCAAAAATTAAACTATACAAATCTGAAAGTTCATTTAGCATTGCTAATAATATGTAATTATTGTTTTGTGCATTGCATCCATCACAAAACAAATTCATTTTATTGATTTTTGAATTTTCCTTACAAAAATTTCTATGAAAAAGTACACGACCTCTTTCTAGCATGTCGACTAAATACTTTTTGAACTTCTTCAGAAAATGTGGCTATTATTAAAGAAAAATTAAGAAAACAATCAAACACGATAGCACTTGCATTTCAGAAAGCAGTCATTACTGTGAAATAGTCATGTGACCAATATACACTTTGTAATTGGCTGTATGGAAATGCAAAAATTTGGAAATAAATACAAAATGAAAAATGCCACATTTGAAAAGAAAAACAATGTTTTGATACATTTTTCAACAGAAGAAACATCCATTTCAGGGAAACAAATATTGTAGCACTATAGAGAAGCATATTATCAATGTGTTGGTGCCGTAAATTAAAAAAAATAATAAAAAAGGGAGATACATCACTTTGAAAATAAGCTCTTCAATTATGTATCTCAAAGAAGTAAATGCATTGTACCAAGTTTTGTGAAATATAATAATTTCTAGAAGTCATTTTTTTTTAAAAGTTTGTTAATTTGCTTAATTTGAATTTTAGTTTGTTGTGTTTGAATAAAAATAATTGATATTAAACTGATTGTATATGTATTTATATTATTTTTCAGGAATCACACTACTACATCAAGTCCAGAACAAAGTCCAAAGATTGGAAACAAATTAGAAGACATGAAATTAACTTCACAAGTATCTTATCTTTCTACTCAATCCATTCCTCATAGTCCTCATTCTCATAGTCCTACGCCTTCGCCTATAAGTAGTATTCCTAATTCAAGAGAGGCCTCTGTAGAAAAATCATTAGACACAGGAAGTGTAGTAACAAATTCAGTGAATCATGATAATACAAGTATTGGGGACAATATCAGCCATTCCTCAGAATCTTGTAAATCTGTTGAATTTGGATCACTTCAAAAGTCACCAGATTCACTGTCTAAACAAGATTTATTAAAATGTCGCAAGAAAGAAAAGAGGAAAACTGCATGGTACAATGTAAGTAATACTTTCAATATAATATGTTTAAATTTATCATTTTCAGTCTGTGTATTAAATAAAATATATTCAGTAAAGATTGATTTTCTGTGTTTGAAAAATTAATAAATTTTGGATGTAAATAAAATTAAATAGAATTTAATGGAAACATAACACTTTTCTAAAAAAGAATCATACTTTCTGTTAAATATTAATCCTTCCAGATATGCAATATTGATTGGGAAGAAGATCAGTCAAACAACTTTGCTTTCCTCATCAATTGATCAATTTTCAAGTACAAAAATTATTGGTATATAAAGTGTTCAGAAAGTCTCTTGAAGTTCAATAGGATATTAATAAATTGAATTGTGTCCTTATATTAAATCAGTTATGTTAATATCCAATAGTGATTATCTAAGTGATCTTGTTTTACTTTCAGAATGCATATAATTGGTAATGTTTTATTTATTATTTAATATTTTTTTGAATTTATCAATTCTTTCATTCAGGAAACCATACTTGATTATCTTTGCCATCCATAAAAACTGTAGTAATTTTTTAATTATTAAAAAGGTAAGAGAAGTAAAAATTAAAATTATTAAATCTTTATTATTTACATCACAACGATGCATCATAAATTCATTTTTATGAATTAAAACTATGATCAATATTTTCTCCAGGAATTTTTACTAGCCGTGTAAAATGGAGTAGTAGCTTAGTGGATAAAAAAATATGCTGCAATTTTCTGTTTTTTTGTAAACATAACACCTTTTTTTTATAATCAGTTTTGGAAATGGATCTCTTCTTATATTTAGGCAATCTTTTTCAGTCTGTTCCATTCATACATTTCTTTTCCTTGATGTCTGTTTGTCTATCACTTTTCATATATCTTCTTCCCTGGTCTTTCCTGGACTTCCTCTCTCTTCTTTTCTGGTTTATTCCCTGGCTATCCTTGGCAATTTGTATTCTGTAATTCTTCTCACATAACTATACCATATAAGCTGCCTTTTTTTTATTTCATCAATAAGTTTTTAATTCTTTATTTTGTTCATACACAGAATTCTGACAATTTTCATATCTTGAAGTCCTGGTATCTATATGGTTGTCTTGTAATAATGACAAAAGATGTCTTGTGAATATAAACTAAGGAGATTTACTGTATGTTGTTTAGTTATGTTTTAAAGAAACCTTTTCTGATTCATCAGTGATATTTTGAGTATTGCATCATAGATTTTTTGGAATTATTCCAAGTATACATCTAATGATTTAATCTGATGGTAGCATTCAATAAGGATAAAGGAATGAATTTGCTTCTTCTTTTTCTCACTTCTAACAGAATGAGATGAAAATTTATTTTATCAAATGATTCTTTTTTGTGTTTTGATTCCTGTAAGTTATCGACCAACAGTTAATTGTAAATTTTTGACAATGAAAACTAATTAATATCAAATGATAAATTCAATTTATTGATTTTTGGGAAATAATCTAATCAATAATTACAAATAATTAATTAACTAACAAATAATTACAAAATTGAGAACAGAAAATGAAAACAGCATTTATTAAAGTATTTTGCCTTTTCTAATATTGAAGACTTAATCAGTAAATGTTAGAGGAAATGGCAGTAATTTAATAAATTTGGTTTTAATAGTGTGCAATTGATTTTATGAAACTGTGTTTGAGCATTGTATGTGATTTAAAGATTGTATTTTCTGAATAGTTATTATTGAAAATTAAAAATAAAAACAAACATTAATAACTGAAACAAATGTTTAATAATTTATTAAATTGCTTGTTTTCAAATTATATAGACACAAGAAAGACTTTCTGAATATATTCTATATAATGTAAAAAGAATATAATTTGCCATATCATATTGCTTTTTTAAACAATTACAATAAAAATTATTTCAAAAATAAAATAAAAACAAAAACTGCTAAAGATATTTAGAAAGCCATAAGAAATTTTAATGTAAATAGCGAGGTTGAGGCCAAAGTTTTAAACGCGAAAACATGTATGTCGGACATTCAGCACCACTTTCTTGTAAGCCTAGAAGTTTGACAATGGTGTTTGGAACATTAAGCATGATTCCACTGACTATCCAAACACCATTGTCAAACTTCTAGGCTTACAGGAAAGCGGCACTGAACATTTGACGTACACGTTTTTGTGTTTAAAACTTCGGCCTCAATCTCGCTACTGAAATATAAAGAAATTAAATTACAATTTGAACAAATTGTGATTTACAATTTGTTCAAATTGTAATGAAATTGAAAATTGTATTTTGTAATTAAGCTAATATTGAAATTTAAGAATTTTACTTTATTGGTTTTGATAAATTGAAATAATTAACTATATTGATTATATGTTTTTAAATTCATGATAGTCATAATTAACTTGATTTTTTTAAATATTTATTTACATTAAATTTGTGTATGATCAATAAATTAAAATTTAATATTTTAGTTATTAAGTCCAACTTATAAATCACGAAGTGATGATTTTAAAAGATTATTTAAAGATCTTCCTGAAAATGAACGACTTATTGTAGGTAAGTGAATAAACTTTTATATAAATTTATTATAAGATAATGATAAATAATAATACTAATTCCACTATTAATAGTAACAATTTATAGAAATTTATAAAACAGTTCCAAAAAATGTTGTTAATTTTTGACACAATGCAATCGTGGTTTATGTGGAGAATTATTTCTGGAAAATCTGTGTAAATGAAGAGTTGTATGAATGCAGACTAGTGATCCCGAAATTTTAAATTATTCTATGGGAACTTCTTTTAAATAAAATTTAATGAAATTTTTAATAAAAATATACACCATATGATTCTTAAGTTCATTTAACAGTGTGTCTATAAAATATGTTACAGTGGTACCTTGTACTCAAATGCTTCAAAGTTTGAACACTAAATTCAACAAAAATTTGCCTCAGAGTTCAAACTGCACATGTAGTAGAAAAATGTGCTTGAAGCGTAAACACAATCTGTTGAGCACTCAAGTTGTCTCTCTCTTTTGCATTACAGTTGTGTTTTCAATACTATTTTCCTTTATTTTTGGCAAAGAAGCCTAAGAAGAAAGTTGTAATATTGACAACTGAAATGAGAAAAGGAAGTTGTTTTATAGAATGTGAAAGTGGTACACCTGTGGTCGATCTGGCAGCCATGTTTTAAGATGCCAAAATCAACCGTGTTTGACCAGTTAATGCAATTTTTATTTTATTATGCAGTATTTACATATATAAGAAAATAAACACCTTGCATAATTTTCCAGCACAAAGAGTTTGTATACAAATGTTTTCAATTTATTTTATAAACCTGCTTCAGGTTTGAAATTAACACTTTGAAATTCCCAAATTGGAATGTTTTCAAATATTTGATTATGTTATTTATAAAATTATTTTTAAATATTGTAAACATGTATACATAAATATATATTTTTGAACAATTACATATTAATGAAATACTGAGTGTATATAAATTGAAAGCTGACAAAAACAGCTCTTGTACTAATGAAAAGAGCATTGTACCTTTCTCAGCTCAATGACATTATCATAGCTATGGAATGTAAGCCTGTCAATGAAGACTATTTACAGCACTTCCAAAATAGAGTCACTAGGTTCACCAGCACTAAGTTAGCTAAAATGTTACAATTACACAGAGCTATTGTGACATCCCCAGACACCCTGAGACTCTTTGCATTTGCTAAAGCACATAAACCAGACATGCAACTTGGTCCCATTATTGGTTAGGTTAGGTTAGATTAGCCAAATCTCTAACTATTATGCTAGAAAAACATATTCATAGGTTTTTAGCAGAACACCTGAAAAATTAGAAATTCTTCTTGCAAGATCCACAAAAATTAATTGCAAAGTTAAATGAAATTACATTAACAGACAAGTATGTCACAGTGCTAGATTTTGCTTCACTATATCGATCAATATGTTTAAAACCATGCTTTTCCACACTACATGATTTTCTTTTCAAACTTATTCATTTGCCACATCTATATCACAAATAGGTGTTAGAACTAGCACACTTATTATGTTATACACCTTTTTTTAAATATAATAACAACAATTATGTTCAAAAATGGATGTATTGATGGGTAGCTCATTGAACTTTTAAACAATTTTCGTAAGTATAAGCAGAGAAAATAGGTTGACTACACTAGTGTTAATTGTGTTCTGGTGATTTTAAATGGACATACAAAAAGTTTTTTTGAATTTTTCTGTGTTTAGTCTTCAATATTGTTTTTTAAACATATTTTATCTTGGATTTTTAAATATTTCTTTTACAATGGACTTAATTTATTTAAAAGTTAAAAATTAAATGAATATTTAAATATTTTAAAGTCATTTACTATAAATAAATTAATAAAGTAATTGTATAAAATTGGCTTTCAGATTATTCTTGTGCAATGCAAAAGGATATATTAATGCATGGGAGATTGTATGTTTCTGAAAATTATATATGTTTCTATGCCAATATTTTTCGGTGGGAAAGTTTTGTAAGTATTTTCATTTTATGTGATTAATTAAGTCAAGATTTATTAATCTGTAGAAATATGATTTGTCTATTTTTTTGAAATAAATAAATACTAAAATTTAAATCATAATGGTTAAATATGTTAATGTAGTAAATGATACTAATTTAATAATAAAACAATGTTATGTTAAAAATTTACATTTATAAATTTTTAACATTGTTAACTAGCTAACATATTTTAAATAATAATCAGTTGTGATTGGCATCTTTATGCAATATTTTTCTCAATTATATTTGAAATTTATTATTCATATAATGGAAAGAAATAGCATGTAAAATTATTATAAGAAGTTTAAAATAGTTATTTTTCAAAATTGTAATTCTATCATATGTTTGTTTTTTATAAAAATAAGTAATAAGTGTGCTGTTAATAACTGCATTGTTTTTCAATATTAATCTTGAGTAGATAAAAAAAAATTTTATAATCAAATTTTTTACATAAAAATTATAGATTACACAGATTTCTACAAATTAATAATTATGAATATAAAATAGTGTTCATTATTATTTTTTGAATATTAATTTCTCTTGATTAGATGTAATTAATTGTTACATTACTCAAACAAACCACCATTTTCATACTGAGCTACATTATGGCTAATAAACTATTAAGGAATTAAGTAACTTGGCTAGAGGTAGTCAGTTAACTTGCCATCTTATGTTAAGTTTAATTTAGAATATTCTGGAAGAATGATTAAATTTAAAATGACATGGTAGCTTAATCATCTACCTCTAACAAAATTACTTAATTCTTTAATTCTATATCAGCTATAATATAGTCCAATACAGGGAAGTAGACACATGGGGTGGCATTTTCCTCACTAATACTCTTCTGTCATTCACACTCTGCCAGTCACCATGAGTTTAAAAGTAAACAATATAAAAAAGTTGTAAGCAGTTTACCATGGGATGAAACAGAAAACAGATACATCAGACTAAGACTAGCTATTACGACCAGATACAAGATAATGAAGAATAAAATTTAATACATGTTCTTGTTCAGTCTGCACTTTATTGAGTATTGTCATGTGTATAACTGCTTTTATATGACATACAAGGAGCTGCCATACAAATAAGGCAGCTCCTTGCACAATAATGTGTTATGGTGCTCTTGGGCTATTGCATTTTTATGGTAGTTTACCTTCTATGCTAAATCTATGCAAGTAATAAGCAATACAAGTGATCCACGCTCAGAAATTTCTAGTTACATCCTTGCCAATAACAATTTAGTAGTTTGTTTGAATAATTTAATTAATTATTGGGCTATTTGTATATGTTCTTGTTAGGTTTCTATTTAAGCAAACAATTCTTAAGTTTTTAGAGAATTTGATAATCTTAAGAAATTTATATGTGTAATAAATTTGTGTATTTATTGAGCAGAGCTCTGTATAAGCCAGAAAGTGTTTTGTCTGTGATCAAAGTTTAAAGCAACTGCATCACCACCAAACATGATTTTTTTGCAAATGCGTAAAAGTTGGTAAGGTCTTCACAAAGTCAGAATTTTGAAAATCAATCTATGGGCTGAGATATTTGAGTTCAAAGTTTGCCGTGTAAAGTCTACAGACTGACTGTTGGTTATAAGTTAGTCGGTCACTACATGTTAATCAAGTTTCTGATTGCTGTTTAAATTTGAGTTTAAATTGATCTCTATAACAATTTTTTATTTTGATTTTTTTATGGATGTTTAACATGCATGGTCTGCAGCCACACATGTGCATGTTTGAACCAGTTGTTCGAGTTGATAGGTCATTTGACACAAATGTGGGTATTTTAAACAATTCTTAATGCTTTTGGATATGCATTAATGACATCAGACATGCATGTCTTCCCAGAACCTGCATGTTTTAAACTGCTTTAAACAGAATGTTACAAGCATATTACTGTATTTATGTTTTTGTGTGAAGCCAAAACAGAAAAACCTATGTTGCAGAGCTTGACTTCATTTTCTTTGAAAATACCTAGTATACATTTGAAGGATTACTTTAATAATTATACTTCACATTAACTCAAATATAATGAGTGCATTTCTGTAATTATTTCTGTATAGAAAATCAACAAATTAAATCTCATAACTTTTTAGATTTGATTTATTAATTTTCTATACACAAGTAATACTTTCCTCTCAACAAAATTTAAAAAGAAAAATAACTGCATATTGAAATTGATTTTATTTGGCTTCTAATGATGATCAGGAATGTCATAGAAAATTTAGGCTGTAAATAAAATCAGTTTCTTTACCTAATTGTTTTGAAATTTAAGAAGTTAAATATTTTAAACTATAATAAATCACACCATTCATACTTTTTTCAGCACTTTAATATACGAATGTTTTTGGCCACATTTAGGGGCCTGCATCAGGTTTTAACATTAATCAAATCTAATGTCTATAATGAAATAACAGTTTGGTGGAACTTTTGTGTTCTATTAATATCAGAAGCTTTGAAAATAAGTATTTCCTAACCATACATTTATGTAATAAAATTACATAAATAACAAAATCATTTAAATAAGTACATATTATAGACTAATAATATATAAAATAGATATTGATAACTATACAATTACGTAAAAAAATACATAATAAAAAGAAGTAATTAAGAAGTATTTAAAATAAATAAATAACACACAAATAAAATAAAATTACAAAAATATAGGAATCATGTGAAATATATATAATCTCAGTTAATGATAGCTGTATTGTTTTGTAGGGTTATCTGGTATTGATTGCCATGCTGAGGAAATGGCTATAGATTCTTTATTATTGATACAATTTTCTTCAAGATTTGTCACAAATATTTCAAAAGCATCAAGGATTCTTATCCTATGAATATTGAATTCACATTTCAAAATTTTGGCTTCAGACTGTTGAGATATTCCTGACTCTGATACAAACTATGCCAGCACTGTACTAAGATTATTTTTGTGAATAAAATGCTGATGTTCTTTGAGCCTTTGTGTCAGTGATCTATTTGTTGATCTTATATATGTCAAATGGCTATCAAATCTGCTATCATAGAGTGGTTTAGAATACATCCAAGGGTTTTGTTGGGAGAAAATGTGAATGGTGTGATTTATTATGCATGAGTTCTAGCATACATGTTTATAGAGTATTTTAATTAATTTAATTTAATATTATTTTTAAAATGTTAGTTTTAATAGTAATATCTTTAATATTTAATATAGGTGATGATGAGGTGTAGAGACATTCTTAGCATGACTAAAGAAAAAACAGCTAGAGTTATACCTAATGCTATACAGATTTGTACAGAAACAGAAAAATACTTTTTTACATCGTTTGCTGCTAGAGATAAAACTTATTTAATGTTATTTCGACTATGGCAAAATGCTTTAATGAATCAAGTAAGAAATACACATGATGGTAATGAATTTAAATATCAGTTAATTGTCTGAAAAATATAAAATGACCTATTTTCATCTAGCCATTGATGCCTCAGGAATTATGGGAATGGGTCCATTACTATTATGGTGAAGAGTTAGGATTGACAAGTGATGATGATGATTATGTTTCACCAGATTATATGGATTTTAAAGAAAAAGGTCAACCAGAAAATTCAATATCTATTAAAGAAAATGATGAATTTTGTGATAAATCAAATAATGCAGCTCAGGACGAGGAAGTCACAAAACATGATATATCAAATGTAAGTGTAATTTTAACAATATATTGATGATGATAATTGTAAAATTAAGTACAATGGGTGATTGGTTAATGAACAGTTCAGACTGAACAAATCAGACAATGAACACTTTCGCGAAAGATTTTTATGTTCAGACAACGAACATATATTTGGATAATCAACACTTCACAGAACAAACACAAGAAGAAGCAACATAAAATAACGAATACTGATTGGTTTTCCCTTGTCTCCAGGTAACAATTTGAAACCTTTTGAAGCATGGGAGACATCAACATTAAAGCTCAACCTGATACCGATTGCACAGTATTCCTCCTAACTTTGAAACTCTTCATTGTAATTCCAGCTTTTTGTTTACCTTTCTAGCAAATAATTTTTTAGTCTTTGCTAGACTGTTGGGCACTCGTTAAGTTTTGTGTTGGTTTTTATTTTTTAAAGTGAGAGTTTAACTGTCCTAGTGGATATTTGTTAACGTTTTAACACCATAAAATTTCGAATTTTATTTGAACCTCACATTTACATAATTCTTTTGTGCGCTAATTGATTTCAGTTCTCTGAATTTTTGTGACTACTTTTTTGAAATTTTTATTTCAAAAAGAAATTGATAATATTATGGGGCCTAAAAAGAGTGGAGTGTCAAGAACTGTGCTCACCATAGAAAACAAGCAAGAGATAATAGCTAAGATAGAGAGTGAGCAGAAGATGTCTGATGTTGCTAGGCAGTATGGCTTAAACAGGTCTACAGTAGGCACAATCTTAGCTAAGAAAGATATAATCAAGAAGACTCAAGGAGCTAAAGGAGTAATGAAAATCACATCTGAGAAACAAAGATGTGCCATTCATGAAAAAATGGAGAGATTAGTATTTAAAATGTCTACTCAGACTTATTTTATTAACAGGACTTATTATACCGATGTCTTTGTTTAGCAAAATTTAAGAAAGCTGTCAGAAAAATAACCTTTAAAAAGTCTTTATTTTTCACTTGTACACTTTTTACATGATATTGTGTTTTGGACTTGTTCGTTCCTCATCAGCAGGTTTACATCCAATTTTTTTTAAACAAATCATTAAAAATCAATATAAATTTATAAAATTCTGACAATAAAATCTGACAATAACCAGTTACATTAAATTACTTAATTTTTTTACTTTTAAATACTTCAAAAATGAAAATTACAAACAGAGCTACACTTACTATATTTCCCATATACCTGTATATAATAGTAATAAGCATAAATTACATTATTAAAGTATAACAAATTTACAACTTACATATTGTATACTCACTGTTACTTGAACCATTATCATATTACCAGATGCTTTCTCTTATATACCTTTTCCCTTTTCATTCCTTTTGTTGATGATTCTATTCCATGATTGGTCGATTTTTCTTCCCATATGGTTGTTCATTCTGTTCTTTTGTCTTGTTATGTAAATGTGTTTGTATAATTGCCTTTTGAAATTATTCTTTTCTTTTTTTTTTATCAAACCACAATATCATGTAAAAAGTGTACAGGTGAAAAATAAAGACTGTTTTTTCTGATAGGCTTTCTTAAATTTTGCTAAACAAAGATGAGGCTAAGTAGACATTTTAAATACTAAACTATAAGATAAAGACACACAGGAATATGATTTAATAAATGGAGAGATTGCTTTTAATTTGGATAAAAGAAAGGGAAATGAAAAGAGATGTAACTAATATAACTATCATTTAAGAGAAAGCTAAAGAAATTTATGAAGAACTGAAGAAACAAACTCCACATTTGTGACATGAGGAGATAGAATTCAAGGCTATTACTGGATGGTTTGCAAAATTTAGAAGATCTGGCATTAAATATTTAGTAATCCACAGTGAGTCTGCTAGTGCAGATAAAGGAGAAGCTGAGAAATTCTGCCTCAAATTTGAAAAATTCGTAGGATATTGTCCACAACAAAATTTTCAGTTGTGATGAAACTGATTTATTTTGGAAGTGCATGCCAAACTGTACCTATATCACGAAAGACAAAAAAAAAAAAAAAAATTCCTGGGCATAAACCCACAAAAGACAGACTGATGTTACTTTTGGGAGCTAATGCTAGTGGTGATATGAAGTTTATCCTGCTTCTTGTCTATCACTCTGAGAACCGTAAAGCATTCAAAAAAATGTCTATAATTGAAGAAAGACTGCCAGTGATGTGGAGATAGAATAAAATGGCATAGATCATGCAGGTTTTTTTTCAAAGAATGGCTGTTTGAAGTTTGTGCTCCAAGCATCAAGGATTACCTTAAGACCAATGAATTGCCATTGAAAGCACTGTTGCTATTGGACAATGAACCAGGACACCCAAAAGACCTTGAAGATAGATTATTGGAAGACTTTCCCTGGCTGACAGTTCAGTTTATACCTCCGAATACCACTTTGTTGATCCAACCAATGGATCAAGAGGTTATTGCAGATTTTAAGAAATTGTACATTTGAGCACTGTTTCATCGGTGTTTTGAAGCATGCCAATTCTCCTCAATGATGACATTAAAAATGTTTTGGAAAGAAAAAATTGACATTCTTGAAACTATATGGGTCATTCAAAAGGCATGGTCAAAAGTCACTCAACAACAGTTGAATTCTGCTTTGCAAAAGCTGCATCCCTCCTGCATTCAGGAAGAGAGAGATGATGTCTCTGAAATTATGGATGAAATTGTGATAACTTCTAGAGATCTGGAATTGGAGGTGAATGAAGATGACATTGAAGAGCTCATAATGGAAACTGATATGACAACTGAATAACTCCCAAGAACTCTCAAATGAAGAATACCAAGAAACTCAGCGAGATATCTTTTCTTCTGAAAAAAGGAAGATGAAAGAGGATCAATGCAGACATCTGCTATTAAAGATCTTTTGAAGAAGTGGGAAGATGTCAGAACAATGGTTTTAGAATGGCATCCAAACCAGGTTGAGGTTAATAGGCTTGGGAATATCTATGGCGACAATGCTATTAATTAGTTTTGAAAAATCCTGAAGAAGAGAGAAAACCAATTGACATTGTACAGATTCTTTAATGTCCCACAAATGGAAAAATGACATGACTGATAAAATTGCAAGACTGTGTATATATGTATTTTTATTACTACATATAAGTAAACATAGTAAGAAAGTATACAATTTATTATTTATTTTTGGGCTCTCCAGAACGAATTAATCAAACTCCCATAAAAACCTATGGTAAATTGATAATCGAATAACGAACAATTCGGATAGCAAATACAGTCTTGGAATGGATTATGTTTGTTAACCAATCACCCACTGTAATTTAATTTAATTTATAATTTATTTAACAATAATTATTTTATTGTTAAACATATAGAATGTTTCAAAATTATCTTTACAACTCTGTAGAAGAAAAAAATTCAAAGAATGTGTACAATAGTTTTAAACATGAAAATTTGGTCATACGAGGCGTGTTTTTAAAGTAAGTACCGTTTTGAAATATAAAAAAAACAAGCAAACATTTTAAACAAAATTTTTATTTATGTGAAAGCCCATATTTTACACTACTTTTCTACATAATTCCCATTAATATTGAGACACTTATCGTATCGTGGGACCAGCTTTTGTATTCCATCCTCAAAGAATGTTGCCGCCTGATGAGACAACCACTGCAGAACGGTCGTTTTGACTTCGTCGTGATTGTTATGGCGCTGCCCTGCCAGATGCTTCTTCAAATGCAGAAACAAATGATAGTCACTCGGCGCTAGGTCG
The DNA here is from genome assembly GCF_000671375.1 of Centruroides sculpturatus. Taxonomy (NCBI): domain Eukaryota; kingdom Metazoa; phylum Arthropoda; class Arachnida; order Scorpiones; family Buthidae; genus Centruroides; species Centruroides sculpturatus. Next base: position 815,813 of record NW_019384302.1, read on the forward strand.
GGACTGTATGGAGGGTGGTCTAATTGTTCCCAGCCAAATGATGTGATTAGGTCTTGAGTTTGATTTGCCGTATGTGGACGAGCATTATCGTGGAGCAAAACGACACCCTTGCTCAGTAAGCCCCGCCTTTTGTTTTGTATTGCAAGGCGCAGTTTTTTTAAAGTTTCACAGTATGCAGCTGAATTGATCGTTTCACCATGAGGCAAAAAATCAACAAGCAACACTCTGTATCTGTCCCAAAACACCATGCACATGATTTTCTGAGCAGAAATTGTTTGCTTGAACTTGACTTTCCTTGGAGATGATGAATGTCGCCATTCCATGGATTGTTGCTTTGATTCCAGTGTAACGTAGGCTACCCACGTTTCATCACCTGTAACAATATGACTTAAAAAATCATCTCCTTCCTCACTGTAGCGCTCAGGAAAAGTTAATGCACTGGCCAAACGTTTGGTTTTGTGCTCCTCCGTCAACATTTTCGGCACCCAACGGGAATACAACTTCCGATAATTTAATCGTCCGATCACAATTTCATAGAGAACACTTCTTGAAACTGCAGGAAACTCTTTAGATAAAGATGAAATCGTGAATCGTCTGTTCTCTTTCACTTTACAGTCCACCTTTTCAATCAAATCGTCGATAATGACTGAAGGTCGCCCACTTCGTTCCTCATCGTGAATGTTTGTGCGGCCATTACTAAAGGCCCTAATCCATTTTCGTACCATTCCTTCACTCATAACGCTTTTACCATAAACTTCACTGATTTGGCAATGAATTTCAGCCGCTTTCGAGCCTTTAGCACTGAGAAAACGAATAATGGCATGCACTTCGCAGTCGGCGGGATTCTCAATGAGCGGCGGCATTTCAGTAACACACAAACAACAGTAAATACAGTCGACTGGCTCCGTAATGGCGTTTGTGGCTTCCCAACAGATGTAGGTACACAGTGCGCATGCGCTAAGTGCCGACTGCAGCGCTCCAGCGGCATTATATTAAAATGGTACTTACTTTAAAAACACGCCTCGTACATATCAAGTTTCATTTGTATAAACTTTTGTTCTGAAAACTCCCACTTCAGTGTGATCAACTGATTCTCAGGATGGTGGATTGGTTAGTGTGTACTGATAGCTTGGCTACCTTTTTTCCCAGATCTAATACCTTAGTTTTTTTGTGAGATTTGTTAAAGATGAAATGTATGTGCCATCCTTACCTGAAAGTCTGACCAAAACACTGAACTTTACTTACTGCTGCAGTTGTTCAAGTAACACCAGAGATACCTGACTATGTGTTTGAAGAAATTGACTACAGATGGGATGTCTGCCTCATAACAAATGGAAGTGACATTGAATCATAAAAAACTGATGGACCAAAAGAAATGTGAAGTGTTTGACTACATTTCACTGTTTTAAAATTATATGTCTTCTAGTGATTCACCAGTATCTTGCACTCAAGTTGTAAAGCTATTTTTGAAACACTCTGTATATTTTAAATTTAATAAATGATGCATGTATTTAATATAAATTATTTATTAAAATATTTAATAATATATTATTTACAATTTAAAAAGAAAACAATTTATAAGTAGTTAAACATTATTTAATGAGATCTGATACTTAATTAGTGGTTTATAATAAAACTGTAATAATTTAATGATATGACATTCCTGAAAATTCAGAATGAACTGGAAATGTTTTAAGTATTCTTATAATGAATCCCATGTTCTCCTAATGTTTAATTATTTGAATCCTATATTTATAATTGGAAATTAAAATAAATAAAACTGCATAAAAGATTAATTTTAGCTTAAAATTATTCATCTTAAATATTTGATTAAAATCGTAAATGTATGAAAACTTCCACGTTTCTTATAACATTTAATTTAATTTCTTATTGTCTTTGAAAGAGAAGAAATGCCGTGTTTGATATAATTTAGAAAATAAGTTGAAAATTTTAAAATGTAATTGTTTTAATTTTTGTATAATTTTCCTTTAATAAAATAGGCTTTTAAAATTTTCATCATACAGTGGTACCTCAGGTTACGAATGCCCCAGCATATGAAATTTTCAGGATACGACATGAAATTCGAACTTATTTTTGCTCCACGATACGAACAAAAACTCACCATACGACGTTACATTAGTTCGCATTTTTCATATGTTTTTTCTTACTACAGTTATTTTTTTAATGTATTACTTGGCTTAAATTTGAGTATGTTTTTCGCGTTGGAACGAATTATTTGGTTTTACATGTAATCGTATGGGAAAAGATGATCCACCTTACGACATTTTCATGATACGATCTCAGTTTCGGAACGGATTAATTTCGTATCCTGAGGTACTACTGTATTAATTCTAGTTTTAACTATTTATTGAAGAAATTAAATACTTTAAATATTAATGTATAACATTACAATTTAATTACATATGTGAATCACAGCATAAAAAAGTGTAATATTTAAAAGGCACACAAGTAATTTGTGTTCATTGGTGGCACAAAAGGCATGTTTATGATTGTACTACTAACTTATGACTGACTAACTGATTGTTTAAACAGGATGATGATGATAGCTTATGTTTTTATTATTTTTCCCCATAGTTTTATTGCTTTTACTAACTTTTACTTTGATCATAAGTAGCTATAACTATTATATCAAAAAGATTTGCAGGAAAATTCCCAGGTGATAATATTATTAAAAACAAATGCATATGTCTAGATATTAAATATCACATGTCTACACAAATGAATCAATGAAGTTTTTATGTGAATATTTATTCATGTAATCATCTGTGATTAGGACGAGGTGATAAAACAAAAAGAAAATTCACAAGAAATAGTACAAAAGGTTTGTTGATGTTACAAATCAGACTTGATGACACAGCTGCCATATTTGTTACTATCCTGATATTTGTCATGAGGAACATTTAAGATTTGAATAGGGTTTGGTAAAACTTGATGTTTTGAGACTTGACGAATCTGAGTCTGTTTAAATTCTATTTATCAGTTTTCATTTATTGAACTTTGATATCTACAATATGTTCAAATAATGAAAAATCAATATATTTTTAACCAAGTCCAAATAAAATATTTTTGTCTAGTTCAGTTACATTTTAGTTAAGCTTATGTATTGAGATTTCATACAATTAGCATAAAATCCAGTTCTGTAAACACTGCTTTAATTACAGGGACCTTGAATAAGTTCTCGCTGTTTTTTAACAGATGGCATTACCAGAACCACGTGTGTTTATTTTTAGTTTATTTTTAAATGGTGACGCATCTGTAAGGAAGTACAATAAGTGACCTTGAAATTCAGTATAATTCGGTTAAATAAGTGTTATTTAGCCAAAGTGTAAACAACTTATTTTTTCATTGTGTTAAACATGTTGAGTTTCATGCCAAAAAAAGAGTATTTGTGGGGAATTTTATTGCACTATTTTATTAAAAAAATCTGCAGCTGAAGTACACAGAATTCTTGTTGAGACTTATGGCGACCATACTCTGTCGGAAACAATATGCAGAGATTGGTTTAGATGCTTCAAAAATAACGATTTTGATGTTGAAGATAAAGAATGATCTGGCGCACCAAAAAAGTTTGAAGACAAGGAATTAGAGGCGTTACTTCATGAAGACTCATGTCAGACGCTAGCTGAACTTGCAGAATCATTAGGAGTTGATCACACAACACTTTCGAAACGTTTAAAAGGATTAGGAATGATTCAAAAGCAAGGACATTGGGTTCTGTACAAGTTGAAGCCGAGAGATGTCAAACGGCGTCTTTTCACATGTGAACAGCTGCTTCGTTGTATCATGACAGGTGACGAAAAATGGATACACTATGATAACCCTAAGCGTAGAAAATCATGGGGTAAGCCCGGCCATGCGTCAACATCATCAGCAAGGTCGAATATCCATGGTTCGAAGCTTCTGCTCTGCATTTGGTGGGATCAGCTAGGTGTAGTTTATTACGAGCTGCTCAAAACAAATGAAACCATCACGGGAGATCACTATTGACTACAATTGATGCGTTTGAGCCAAGCATTGAAAGAAAAATGACTGCTATATGAGTAGAGACACGACAAAGTGATTTTGCAACATGACAATGCTCGGCCACATGTTGCACAACCAGTGAAAATCTACTTGGAAACACTTAAATGGGAAGTCCTACTCCACGCCGCTGTATTCACCAGACATCGCCCCTTCCAATTATCACTTGTTTTGATCGATGGCACATGGCCTGGCTGAGCAGCACTTTCATTTTTATGAAGATGCCAAAAAATGGATTGATTCTTGGATAGCCTCAAAAGACGTGTCGTTTTTCTGACATGGAATTCAAATGCTACCAGAACAATGGGAGAAATTAGTGGCTAGCGATGGACAATACTTTCAGTGACGTGTTTATTACGACTTTTCTAAAGTAAAGTGTTAATTTTCACAAAAAAAATTAACACTTTATTTTAAAACTTATTAAATAGTGTAAACAGATGGATCTATAGTTAAATGGGAGGAGGCCAGAATCATTACAAAGGTACACTTGCCAACACTTGCATCCACAACAGAGAAGTGTGAGATCTACAGATCTAGCTTAAAGGATAAATGTTTAAACTATAAGGATGCAACCATTTTACTGTCGGCATGGAAATACATAATCAGAAAAAACTCTTAAGATGATACATCCACCAGGCTCAATAAAAACCTGAGTTACTATATAAAAAATGTTTACGTATTGTATGGCGGAAAATTACCATATTTTGTATTCCTTTTTATATTATTTTGTTTTTCTTATTTATTGTATTAATTTCGTTATGCTTATTTATGTAATTTAATTTCAACATATGTTCTAAAATAGTTTAAATTTGAATGTGTTCGATAATGACATTGATTCGAATGTCTTTAACCTGATGATGGCCCATGAAATGGGTTGAAAATGTTTGTTTAGCTGAATAAATGTGCGTTTTCAGTATTAAAGTGTGTTGACTGTATATTGTTAAAGAATCTGAGTGAGAATAGGGGAGAAATATTAATAACGAGTTTTTTTTAAAATTATGTAAAATTAAAATAAAATAAAAATATTTAAAATTAAATATAATGTGCAGTTATAATTCGCATTTATAATCCTTATTATTTGTCAATTGATGGGGGAGTAATTGTTTTTCACAAAAATATTGCCATGCTTTAGATAGAGGCTGTTCTTTAAAATTTGTTATTTCCTTTTATTACTGATCTATGAATTTCCAGTGCCTCGAGGGTTTGGATATGTTCTGTGTTGTAGCATTGCTTGATAATACAGTAGAGCATCATCTGACTCAATTGGGGACTGGGGTTGGTCGGATAACTGAAAAAACGAATAACTGAAAAGTATGAAAAAATACGTTATTAGTATAGTATATTAGTATATCCCATGTAATTAGTATATTGCTATTAACCTACTTTGCATTGAATTTTCGTCAATGTTAAGCCTAACAAAATTTCTTTTTAAATAATAATAATCATCGCTATTGTATCGTTAAAAATTATTTCGTTATTTTGCACAAAATAAATACAGTACTGTACTGTATATTGAAAAATATAAAACAAAAAAAATATACAGTATTCGGGTTACATATTTTACATAAAGTAGGCCTATACATTAGAAAAAGAAGTTTAAAATTTTTTTGCTTCACAGCTGACACTTGTTTTTTTGCCGCTAAATCTTGCACATGTTTTAAAAACTGCAATTGGATAGTGTCACATTTTTCTTGCTGTTCTAACCACTTCATAACTGTCTCAAGACTGTGAAAAGCTTTTTCACTGGATGGTCCTTTTTCAGCACGGTTGTTGTCGCTAGGTTCTTCCTCATCGTCACAAGGGTCTTGGTTGTCTATGACACTGGCAATGATTTCATCGTCCAACAATATTTGATAGCCAGGGTCATCGGCATCACATTCGAGCCAATCTTGAATGTTTTCGTTGTTGCATTCTTCAAATCCATAACATTCTTTAATCAGCCCACATAGATGTGATACAACTTGGCTGTTTGATGGTTCTTCAGGTGCAGTGATAGACTCATCTGATGGTAGCAGCTTATTCCAAGCTGTTACTAGTGTAGTGTCCTTGACAGTAGCCCAAGCATCTGCTGCCATGTACAGTACATAGCATCCTTCAAGTTAATTTCAGTGTACACTTGCTGAATTGTTTTTTCACATTCTTTTCCAAGCATTACTGTACACAGCCTTTCTGTAATATCGTTTGAAGCTTTCATTGACCCCTTGCTCCATCAGCTGGAGGATTGAAGTAACGTTGGGAGGCAAGTAGATAACTTTAAACTTTTTGTTTTCTCTTTCCAGTGAAATGTTTGAGGGATGACTTGGGGCATTATCAATCAACAACAAAACATTTCCAGTATTCCCAGTTTTAAACTGATGCTTTTTGACTTCAGGGATAAATACAATGTCATACCATTCTATAAAAATGCTTGTATTTATCCATGAATTCTTTTGATTTTTGTAGATGACCGGCAATTTTTTTATTTCCTTAAAGCACTGTGAATTATTAGACTTTCCTACGATTAGCAAAGGTAGCCTGTGCATTCCAGTAACATTTCCGCATACCATAACAATAATGTGTGATTTGTTTGCCTTAAAACCAGTTGCTGACATTTCATTATTAGAAACTAGGGTTTTTGTTGGCATTTTCTTCCAGTACAAACCAGTTTCATCTGCATTGTAGACATTGGTTTTTTTGTAACCATCCTTATCAATTATGTTTTTAAAAGACTTTTTCAAACGTTCAGCTGATTCAGTATCAGCTGACAATTTTTCTCCCTGGAGATCCAATTCCCTAATTCCATCCTAGATTTGAAACGCATAAGCCAGCCGGTACTCACTTGAAAATCAGCATTACCCCCTAGTTTCTTGTTCATTTCAAATGCTTTTTCACAAATCAAAGGGCCACTTATTGGTTGTCCTTGGTTACTTACCTGCATGAACCAAGTGTAAACTACGGTGTCCAATCCTTGTTTTCTGCCATTTTCATTGTTTTTCTGTGCAAGCTTTCATTCTCACTGTCAAGTACACTTGCAAATTATTTTATGGCATCACTGTTCTTTTTAATGTCTGTTATTGTGGTTTTTCCAACTCCATATTCCCAAGCTATGCTTAATATACTAGCACCACTTCCAACTGATCTATTGTTTTAAGTTTATTGGAAACACTGAGAACAATGTGTTTACATTTAGTCGCCATTGCGAACAGTACAACAACTACAGCATGATCTGTTACAAGTGTGAAATTCACAGATCCAAAATTTATATCTTCGATGAAAACAGATTCCGATTCAGCACGACACACAGTCCTCAGAAAAATCCACACAAAACAAACAACCACTCATAATTAGGAAATTAAGCCTCATTTAAATACTGGCTTCCTTTTTATGGTTGAGCCAGTGTTGCCAGCTAAAACATGCAAAAATTTAACAAACATAATATTAAAGTAGCCAAGACATAACCAAGTATTGTAGTACCACATCACTAGCAAACATTTGAATTTGCTGACTAGAATGTGGTCGGCTAACCAATGTGATGGTTGATTGAGGGTCGGATAATCGATGCTCTACTGTACATGCATTGTTGAAGTCTACTTCCACGTTCTGTTCAGAAGCAAATATGGCAAGGGAGGTGGTTAGCATTTTTTACTTAATGTCATATTTTTGTTCCTGTATACACTTATGGAATGAGCGTCTGGTACCGCCGATGTATTCGAGGTGTCTATTCCATCTATTGTCTATCACAGGTACTTTATAAACTTCTGGAGTTTTTCATATGTCCTCTGACTTCCCCATTGTGCAGAATTTTGTAAATAGTAGGCAGATACTGAAGGAGGGGTAGAAGGCTGTACTTGTAGGTGTAGCCTTAAAGGATAGTGAAAGAAAGTAAGAAAGGGAATAAAGAAGTGGAGGGATAGAAGTTGGGTGGCAGAAGCCAGGGGGTTGAAAGTGGTGGAAGGAGAGGAGGACATGAGCCGCCCCATTGACTGTTTATTGGAACAAAATGCAAAATACAAAATGATACATAGTGCATACCAAGGATAACAAGCAGTAAATTTCACATGACAATCAAGCTCACAGGAATGATGAGTGCTTACAGTTGAGAATACATGATGTGCAGAAAATATAGTAGTACAGAAAAATGGGATATTGAAAAGGTTACAAAATTGATGAAAAAAGGTGGTCGCAATATATACAAGGAGTACAGTGTTACGTGATAGAGCCCAGAAAACATAATAGTAAGTGATTGCGACAGTGGTTACAATAATAAATGGACAGTTTGAGAAAATACAAAATTAAGTACTAAACAAACAAAAGGTGGCAGTAATACAGTGCCACTACAAAAGAGAATTTACAATATATACAAGATGCAAAGTACAGTGAAATTGAAGTTGTCAGGATTGATGCAACAAACAAAGGACTTCAAACAGCAACTAATGGAACTCTGTCCATTAGTTGCTATTTGAAGTCCTTTGGCCACGAGTGATAGTAGGTGGCAGGTGTTTATATGCTAATTTTTTGCTTTTTTGTTAATTGCTTTTTTGTTTTTTGCTATTTCTCTGTATATATTATGTAATGCATGGTAGTAATTGGCAACTAGATAATCATTATTAGTGTTACTAGAGTGAGATTGTGGGTGATTAAAGTAAAACAACTTAGCCAGTTTGCACATTAAGTTTTTTGATATCCATGTTGTATGGCTATTGTTGTAAGCCATCGTAGTTCTTTATTAATATCCTCATTATTGCTACAATGTGTAAGTGCTCTTCAAGTAAGTGCCCTAAAAACTGCTATTTTATATGTAAAGGAATTTCACAATGTTGCAGGGGTAAATACTGGTAAATAGCTTGGTTTATAAAACATGTTAATTTATATGCAGCTATTTATAAGATGGAATTATATATCTAAAAAATGTCTCCCTGTATTGCTTGCTTGATCTTGTTTTAAGGTTAATTCATATGGATTATTATTGACCCACTGTAAAAAGGAATTGATGTCTGGTTGCTCTTCCCACATTATTAGTATGTTGTTGACGTATCTTTTATATAAAATAATGTATGGTAGGATAGAGTGTAATACTAATTGCTCTAACTGGTCTATGATTAATTTGCATAAGTCTCCCGACAGGGGATGCCTCATTTTTGTAAAAATAAGCAATTATACTTGAAAATGATGTGTAGCACATCATGTGTATGAGTTCTAAAATGTGTTGGTGGTGCTTGGAATCCTCTACATTTTTTTAATAATAAATCATGAAGAGAGCAAAAATATGGTTGTGTTTTTCCTTTTGCACATCACTTAAACTGGACAACAACTTTTTGATAATAGGTGCAAAATGTTCTGGATCCTGTTTTATGGAACAGGGTGCATACATGGGGTCTGCTTGTATTGTTTGTAGTAAGAAATTTGGAGGAGTGATGTTATCCCAACAATGTAAGAAACTAAGTTGATTGTTATTCTTAATTGACATTTGTATCTTGAGTATCCATTGTGGCTTCTTTTTATAATTTTTTGATAGCTTCTGTTTCAGCTTTTTTTGAAAAAATGTGAATTTTTAAAAAAGTATAATTTCTAAAAATAAAAGATTATCTTTAGATAATATAAACGAGTAATATAAATACTCTTTCTTAAACCGATTTTGAGAAATTTATATCAGCAGACAAATAAGTAACAAAGATACTATACTTCAGCCAGCATTATTTCTTTTATTATTTTCAAACTTTTCCAAAAATTCTCCAAATGCATTTCACCGTTACAGCCTCATCGGTGGATTATGAGGATTAATCCACCGATGAGGCTGTAACGGCGAAATGCATTTGGAGAATTTTTGGAGAAGTTTGAAAATAATAAAAGAAATAATGCTGGCTGAAGTATAGTATCTTTGTTACTTATTTGTCTGCTGATATAAATTTCTTGAAATCGGTTTAAGAAAGAGTATTTATATTACTCGTTTATATTATCTAAAGATAATCTTTTATTTTTAGAAATTATACTTTTTAAAAATTTCACCGATCCCATTGTTTTATACTTTTTTATTGATCAACAATTTTAGTGAATTTTTTATTTAAATCCATCAGTAAACTTGGATGTTGATTGAATAGGTGATTTTCAATTTTTACCAATCTGTATAGTTTTGAACATATTATGTTTTTGGTTGCTCTAAATGCTTTTCTTAAGCATAATGCGTGCAGTTTTTTAAGAAGTGTTTCACATCAACATTTTGTTGTTTTTTGTTTTTTTGTGATGTGATTGATGCAATAGATATCCTAAAATCTTCTACCTTTAGTATTTTTTGTAGAATAACAGCAGATGGTAATTAAGTTTAAAATATTAAGAATTGAAGGCACAGTCTGTCAAAACAGGAATCATCATTTATTCAATTTCAAAGTTCCAGAATACATTTTTTAATTACCGTTCAGTGTTATTATTTAAAAAATTATTCTACAAAGATTCGTCACCCAGGATGGCTGAAAATCTACTGTACATGTATGTATGTATGTATGTATGTATGTATGTATGTATGTATGTATGTATGTATATGTACTGTACAGTACATATATACATATACATATATGTATACATATACTATATGTATATGTACTGTACATATACATATAGTGCTTTCTTCTAGTATAAGTTCTACAGTCTCCAAGTTGTAAGAATGGAAAATGAATGACATCTGTGGCATTATGCTTCTAATTTTAAAACTTTTGTTTTTAATTGGATTATTTTTTATTGTTTTTAAAGGAAAGTTTTTAATTTTGATGGCCAAGTATCCTATAAGAAAAGGTTGGTCATCAGAAATGTATTCCGGAACTTTGAAATTGAATAAATGACAATTCCTGTTTCAATAGACTGTATCTTGAATTTTTAATATTTTAAATTAGATATTCTAACTTCAGACCAGATTATATACCTACTGTCTTCTATAAAACATTAAAATTCATGTCTGTAGTCGTATTATCCAGATTATTCACAAAATTTGCCAGATTCAGTTAGGTACTCCTCTTCTATAATATCCATTCCAAAAAAGGATAAACATTTGTCATCCTATTACCATATTCCTTACTATGCTCAAAATATTCAAAATTTGTGTTTACCAAAAGATAAACCTTATAATTTCTTCAAAACTCTTACCATTTTAACACTGTGTGCTTTGTCACCACTCCACTTTTACCAATCTACTCACAACTCTATCAGTAATTATTGATAATTTAGAAAGGAAGCATTCTGTTTGTCATTTATTTAGACATTAGCTGGACTTTTGACTCTATCTTCCCAAATATTCTTCTTTCAACCCTCTGTGAGCATTTTGACATGACCCTGTCTTTCAATTATGGCAATATCTACTTTCTATCTATCATGTATTTAATTAAAAATCACCTATTTTAATTTTATTTTAGATTTTGCCTCAATTTATAGTATACAACAGGAATTGGTATTAAGTTGTCTTTTCTTCTCTGTTTACTTAACATTCTTGGCCAACTCAAATCTACTATAATTACTTACACAGATGACATAAAACTAATAAATCATAACCTTGACATTCTACAACAAGACCTACATCATTTGACAGATCTTTTTCAAAAATATAATCTCAAAATTAATACCCATAAAACTGTTGAAATGTTCTTCTCTCTCATTCAGGATACTCCTCTACCACCATTTTATATTAGTACAAATTCTTTAAAATATGTAAATTCTATAAATGATCTCAGTAAAATCATTGACCATAAACTTACATTTAAAAATGTCATATTGATAAAATAGTAAAAGTTGCGATATCATTCGGAGATTTTGTAAATCGTCTCTTCAAATAATGTGTTGCGTGCTATTTTCTTCACAAATTTTCAGTTTATTGTTGATAATGGTTTACTGATCTGGGCCACGGCTGCCTTTTTAAATAAAATCTCTAAAGAACGCAACAAAATTTATTTAACTTTAAATTTATTCTGAAATATACCCTGTACTCATCTGAATGTTGCCAGGTCCAGATTGGTACTTCCAATTTTCAAAGAGTCCATAAAATATTTCAACTAGTTACTTTATCATGAATATTTTAGTGGTAATGTACAGTCAGAGTGGCTACAATTGAGAATACTGAAGCAGAACTTATGCAATACATCATGTATTTTAACTCCCTTTTACATACTGTCCATTTCATAATATTTTATCACATTTCTTGTAACATGTCAAAAATTGAAAATTCACCACACAAGATTTTAATCACTTTAAATGCATTTGTAAACTTATCCTTTATAATTCTTAATGTTAATATTTTTGTCTTATTGTAATCATTTCCTTTTTTTTTCATGTTTTTTACTTGCTTTATTTGTATTTTATGCATTTTATTTTATTTATTCAGGTTCTATTGTTAAATGGGGGGAGGAAATTATATGTCGTATACATGCCATTTCCAACTATAATTGTAATAAATAAATAAATAATGGTATTACTTTTTCACAAGATATAGTGAAAATATTTGTCTAATATATTTTTTAAAGTAATTATCTATTTACATATATTTATAAACATTAATTGCTAACTTTTATATTGATACACTTGAATTATACTAATTTAGGACTAGAAATTTTTCTTATATTGAATAATTTTATATATTATCTTATTAAAGTTGAATGAGAGTCCAAGAAAGTTATATTTTTCATATCAAAATATATACAAAAAGTGAATATTAAATTTTACACTTGTGCAGTTATATATAAATTAAATCATACTTTATGGAGATAATTAATTGTTTAAAACAGAAGCTACAGCTGGTTTCATTCACTAATGTAAACTAAATCAATAAAATAAAATGGCCATTTCTGCTATGACTAATCTTTTTCAGAAAATTACAGTTATGGAGGAGAATTATTTTATTTGTATGTTAAGATTCCTTTCTTTTATTAATGGAATAATTATCTGGACTTTGATATTTTGGAAATTATCAATGCAGTTTATTCAGTATTGGATGTTGTGTCTGACAAGCTATGGATTTCGATGTTGGGAGTTTATTAAAATTAAACTATTTAATGAATATCAGTTCTGGATACTTGTCATATTGGTATGGTTTTTGTTTTGTCAAACTATAAAAATAAGAAATGTATTTTCTCTTTAAAAAATAATCTAGCTGTTTATAAAAAGCAATATTTATTTTTATCCTAAAATTATACTGCATTTAAATTGAGAAAGAAGAAAATATATTAATGCTATAGTGAAAATTTTAAAAGTAATAATTAATGTAAAATAGAATGATTAAAATTTTAGTTCTTAAACTACATTTATAATTAATTAATTATTATTGAAAGAAAATTTGAAGATATTGATGTAACAGAAATTATTTTTCTATTATGTTAAAAATAAATCATTGTTTTTAAAAAATTATAAATATATTTACTATATCTTTATAAAAATTATTTCAGTGCTAAAGCTTTGTAATTAAAGCTTTAAAATGAACAAGAAACACAAAAAGTTTGTCGTCTCTTTATGAAAAATGAACAAGAAAAACTGTAAAAGTTTGTTGTCGTCTCTTTATTTTAGAATAAACACGACAACAACAACAAACTTTTACAGTTTTTCTTGTTCATATATAAATAAAAAAAATAGAAAAGCAGCTTAAATAATTAGAGTTTAAAATTTTTATCTACACTTCTAGTTTTTTTTAATAGTCCTTCTGATGAAATTTTCAAAGAATGTTTTAATTTTTTTAACTTTTGTGATCAGGTATTGTAGTTTAAGACTCTTTTAATGTTTAAATATTTCAATAGTATTTTATTTTCAAACAATTTCTTTTTATGAATCTTTGTCAAATTTATCTGCTTTTAATTTTTGCACTCAATCTAAATGATATTTAATGTTTTTTTTTCTTTGTGATTTTATGAAAGTTTTCTTAAAGATATGGAAATTTAAGAATTGAAATTATTATATAAATGTTCCTATTATTGTGTTATATCTGAACATTACTATTATTATGATGATCTCTTTTTATTTTATTTTTATTCTTTTAATAAATATATTTTTAAAATGATGATCTATGCTGTTTAACTATGTATTATGAAATAAGTAGATTAAATTAAAATTTTTGTTGTAATGTTTTTCTAATTCATATTGTATTATTTAATTTCCTGTGAAGACTAAATGCTTATTTAAAAAGCTTCAAAATTAAAAAAAATTGTATTTTGTAAGTTTTTTTTTGTTAAATTTATTTATTTTTGAAGATTGGAAAAGATTTTATATTACATATTTGATCAAATTTTAAATTATTTATGTTCAGAATAGTTTATTATTAAATTTTATTTTTCAAAAAATTATTATTTAATTTCTTTGTCATAAGTCATCAAGAGCATTTTTAGCAGACTTTTGGCTGTCATTTTTTGTTGTTTATTTTATTTGTCTTAATTGTGTCATTTTAAATATTAAGTTTGAATTTTTTTAACATTAAATTATGTTCTACTTTCTGTATTCTATATCAAAATTGTTGTTTGTTAAGTTTAAATCATCATGCTATTAGAATCTTCATAAATTATTTTAAATCTGTGTTCATTGACTGGCGACAGTTCTATGCTTTTACATTCGTTTTTATGTTGCTATTAAGTTTAGATTTGGCAATGGGATAAAATAGTTTCAAAAAAGTTTTATCAAGTAATAAACTGACTCTTTAATAAAAAGTTATTATTCTGTTATTAAAATTTTGTCTTATGAATGATATAAATATGGAGTTGCTTATTAACAGAGATTTTGTTTCAAAAGTAGGTAGTTAGCCACTGTCTTGTACAAATGTTAATAATTGCAATAATTTTTGAATTGAACTGAATTTTAAAATTATGACAATTATTAATATGAGTACAAGATACTGGTCTGGGATTAGAACAAATTCTTTTGCGTTATTTATTAATAGGTATTTAAGGTGTAGCCAGGAAAATTTGGCATTTAATGATTTGTTACAGAATTTTTGTGTAATAAGATGGTACATTTTGAACTGCTTAAGAGGTGTGGGGTATATAGTGGTGTAGGTTATATGGCTTTATTTGTGCAAACTTGCAACAGTTAACAAAGTATATAATTATAAGTTTTTCTTGAGGAAGAGTTACATGATCTGTTACTATTGCACTTAAAAATTTGAGATATATTTTGACTGATAAGTGCTTATCAGTTGCAGAGTTAAAAAAAATGAATAAAATTTCTATATTTTCAGTTTTTAGAAATTATTCTTATTACTAGTTTTTAGTAGAACTGAAATTGTGAGAATTGGATTTAATAATAAAGGATTAAGAAAGCAAATGTGGAAAGTATTTTAATATCATTTTTCATTATATATATTTTTTAAGTGTAATTCAGTTTCATTTATTGTTTACTTTGTGTTTGATCAAATATATTAAAAATATTTAGCATATAATTTATAAATTTAATAATATGCATAATACATTTTTGACATGTTTTAATATTTTTAACTCTTTTAACAAATTAATGCAGTTCTGTTTTTTCTTCAAAGTACTTGAATAGCGTGATGATGTTACATGTAATCCATAGTCATATCTATAAATTTTTCTTACAGTAGAATCTTTCTTAATAATTCTATTCATTTTAAAAATTTAGGTTGTTTTAGAGCTATTATTTAATTTAATATTACAGTTACTAATATTAAATTGATTACAGTTACTGATAATAGTTTTATACAAATCTGACTTTAAAAATGAACATTTTATTTATTTATTTACAATATTACTGGTGATGTCATTAAGACAATTACTGCCAACTCCCATACAAGAAAGAAACAACAGACCCAGTAAAATGAATAAAAAAATGCAATAAAACAGAAATAAAAGGAATAAATTGTAAAAATAAATAAAACAATTAAATAAAATAAAGCAATTTTTTGCAAACAGCCTTAAATTTAGTGAATTTAATATAAAGTTTATCTTTGATTTTTATGGCAGTTTTCTGGTAGCAGTAAGAAAAAGATTTAATCGTAATATTAAGACAACAATATTGATAGTACAAACACACAGTATTTCTAATATTAATGGAGGGGATGTGAAGGTAAATATATTAGGATGGGAATAGACTGTTAAAAAATTTATAAGTATATATCCAATCAAAATATTCAATGTGTTTATAGAAATTGGGTAAACCTAGGTGTACACCTGCAACTTCTGGGCAATCTGTAAATGGAAGGTTAGAAAGTTTGTTAAGTAAAATATAAATTTTAGTCAATTCTGAATAAAGTTTATTTAAGGTAGATGGAAGAACAGAAGTCCAAATAGACAGGGCATAGTATATTAAAGACTGTGTGTTAGTGAAAAATAATACTCTTGAGTATTTTTACTGGAAATTATTCTAAAGTTTTGCCAAAGCATTCCCCTATGAATTGATACCCGTTTAATTAAATTTTCTGTATTCAGTTTGAAAGTGAGTTTTGAATCAAATATTATACCTAAATTTTGAACTCCGTCAACTATTTCTAATCTTTGTTGATAAAAAAGGTATTGCAAGTTGGTGCTCTTGCCAGGCTGTAGATCATTACTTTAGTCTTGCTAGAGTTTAACTTCTTAAGTAAGGTATTAAGTTTATTAATATTGCTTTGTAATAAATGATGACAGACAGCTATTTGCAAGTTTAATATCATTAGCATATGCTTTATGAATGAAGAAGAAATACTGGAGAGAGTTTTATTTATTGATATATAGGCTATGAACAGCATATTACTAAGGATCTAATAGATTATTATTGTTTAATTTAATATTACTAAATTAAATATTTATACCATAAATGTTCTCTATAACTATGTTTCTTTGATGTATTTAAAAAAAAGAATTTTAACTTTTAAATTATGCCAATTTCTGATATAACACCCACATTTGTTCCAGTATGTTTTTCATGTTGTGTGAGGGTAGTTCAGCTTTTTGGTAGAGTTTTGTGTTTACTCTAAACACATATTGATCCTTGAAATGAAAATATCATTTTTTATGATAGTGATGGAAGAATATTGTTGATGATACTATAACATTACTTTAAATAAACTTATACAGTTATATATTATGATGTCTTGTTTATTGAATATATTTTCATTTGTATCACAAGAAAATGTGTTACCATAGAGATACAGTACATGTGATCACAATCTTTTTTATCATTTTTTCTATTTTATCCACAGTATCCATTTAGATCAAACAAGTGATAGATCACATTAGCATCATTTGATTGTTCTTCTAAGATGATCTTTATTTGGTTTAGATTTTATTGCACTTACTTTGTTAAAAGTGCTGAGTTTTCTTTGCTGGCACTAACTGCTTCATCTTCTGAACTTAAAAAGCCATTTAGAGTTTGTGTGATTTCCTGGTAACTTCCACTGTTTCATTTACATTCATTTCTTTAAAGGTGGGAAATTCTTTGTGTAATATCATGAATTCTTCCATAATTAATGGATGATTTGTTAAAACAAGGATTTGGAATTGCAGAGATGGATGCTCTGGAAAAGTTAAAAATCTTGCTAACCATGTTGCCAGTTTAAAATTTTTTTTGTCACTTCAAATTGTTCATTGCCATCATTTTACTTAATTATTTACAGTAATGCAGATTCTGGTAGCCTTATCAGTTTAGCTTCTGGAAAGAAAAAGTATCAATAACATACTAAGCTGTCACTTTTATTTTACTAGAAGGCCAGACAGTCAGGTTGCCAATTCAAACAAAATTAGATGAGCATGTAGTCTTAAACACAAATAGCTCCTTGTCCAAAATAATAGGACCCGCTTCTCAAGCACTTCCAAAAATTGGGTCTCTGAAAATTAAGTTTCACATTCCTGAGTGTTTATAGCCAAGTGGTTATGACACTAGGCACTGGAGCTAGACGATGTAGGTTTGAATCTTTGGAATTTTAGTTTTTTGCTTTTTATGTGTAACATGATTCATTATTTTACTGCATCATTAGCATCATCATTATTATTATTACTCCTCATGTTTAACTCTTACTTCTCTTATTTTAAAAGAGATTAAAAAATTGTGAAATTGTCCATAATATTAACAATTAAAAAAATAAAACACTGCAACTATGCTATTTTCTAACCTATTTTCAGATCACTTTCCATTTCCTCCATGTGCAGTAACATCTGAAGCTTATTTGCTTGTGATGAAATAGTATGAAATCACATTTTACACTTCATCTCTGGTTTGCTAGAAAAGTCAGTCTTAATTCTGTTTCCAGGAACTTTCCATACCTAGAAAGTTCTTATCTCCTCAGGGTATAAAGGGTTGAATTACTTCTGATTCATTGCATTGGCTCCACTGAATCAGCCACTCTTAACTGCAGTGTTTATTCTTGAAAAAGGCACAAACAGAAAATAAATTTACACATAACATGCCTGGAATTCAGTTTTAACATTTGAAAATTTTAAAATGTTTTGACATTTTATTTTCTTTTGAAACATAAAGGCATGAATAAGTGTAAAACCGCATAATAAAATGTATCTTTGGGTAAATTGGCACTTCTGTTTTTTGGTACTAAGTGAGGTGGAGTAATTTTGGAGGGATCCATGCTATTTAGATAGCAGATCTCTTTACATTAATTTTTAGGTATTAATGAGGTTGAGTTATATTGGGTTGCTAAAATGGTGGTTGATTGAATATTAATATATATGTATGTGGTATTTTTGTTAGTTGTAATTTTATTATTATTTTGATGCTTAATTACTACTTATGAATATTTTGTAACCACATGTGCATGTCAGGAATTATGGTAGTGACTCCCTGCAAAGTAAAAAAGTCATTGACTGACTATATATACAAGAATCAGGGTTGCTGACTTTTGGGAGTCAATTTCTCCACACCCAAACACCTGAAGTAATTTAATGTTCAGGAGGAATTTGTTCATAAATTTTTTCAATTAGCTTTCTCTGCTAAGCATATTGTTATATTTATGTTTAATAAAATTTATCAAACATATCTTTTGATTGTTTACTGTTTATAATAATTTTATTACTTGTTGCTCTATTCAATTTTTCATATTTTCAAGATCTCAAATATTAGGAGGCCCCAATATCTGGAGGCCCCTGGGCCCAGGCCTGGTAGGCCCACACCTAAAGATGGGCCTGTTTCAGCCAGTACTGCAGACATTCATAGAGGAAAAACTACTGACTCTAGAAAGCTCAGGTTTTAAACTTAGCCTTTCTCATTATCAGTGATGTGCTGGCCAAACTTCTGCATTGCTAGGTTAAAGTTTATGGGAGTTTCCCCATAGAGCTAATTTAGTTTTATAGCTTAATTTTATGCTTATAAAGATAAAATTGCTTGGAAACAAATGAATTTTATTGAAAATGTTACTCAGAATTACAAAAGCTCAAATTTATGCAAATTAAAACTTTTTATAATGATTTTTCTAAACAGCATATTGAAAACGTTGATTGGTGGCACATTGGTTGGCACTGCATTTGGCAACTTGGCACTTGGAAGTGGTACCCACAAGATTTTTTCCCATATTATTGTTTTCTACATTTTGCTTCTGAATGCCAAGCTTATCTTTTATCAAAGAAAAACTGCTAAGAAAAATTTTGACAGCCATCTAAATTGTCATAAATTTTTACTTGGAGTAATTTCTTTTACATCCCACATATTTTTGTTTGGATATATATATGATGACACTCCAGAATTTTCCACAGCCAAAGGCATTTGATAAAGAGACTCAATATCACCCAAGCTCTTCATGGAAACCCTAGGAAACGTATTCCATAAAATAAACCAGAAGAACAAAGGTATATCTATAGATAGAGAACACCTCAACCATCTAAGATTCGTTGATGATATCATCCTAATAGCAAAAGATCTTGCAGAACTACAAGAAGAAATCAGTGATTTAAATGAAGTTAGCAATGAAATTGTCCTTAACATGAACTTGGCAAAAACAAAAATCATATACTGTACAATGAACTGGTAGACAGTCAAGACATAATAATAAATGACATCACACTAGAAATGGTAGATGAATATATATACCTGGGACAAGTAATACCCAAATCTGGTTCACTACTTCCAGAAATCAATAGGAGGATCAAACTAGCATGGTCTACATTTGGATGAAATTCTGTAATCTTCATGTCCAGAATGCCAATCCACCTGAAGAAGAGAGTGTTTGATCAATGCGTATTACCAGTCATGAATTACGGATGTTAAACTTGGACACTAAAGAAAGAAATAACATTGAAGCTCCAAGTTGTCCAAAGATCAATAGAGCGGTGCATGCTAGGAATAACAAAGAGAGATCACAAAAGAATAGAGTGGATTAGGCAGAAAACCCAGGTAACTGATGTAATCCACAGAATTAAGTCTCTCAAATGGCAATGGGCAGGACATCGGGCAAGAAGGACTGACAACAGATGATCCGTGAGAATTACAAGGTGGTATCCACGAGGAATCAAGAGACCCAGAAGACATCAAAACTTAAGATGGGATTATGACAAGGAAACAAGCAGGCACAACAAGGTGGAGAGAAGCAAATGATAGACAAGCGTGAGCACAAATGGAAGACGCGTATATAAGGCAAGCTACACCATAATTGGAAATGGTAGAATAAGCTGAAGACGACGACGACGATGATGATGATGATATATGTATTATTCATATATTCTAGAACAATGATTCCCAATTAGTGGTATGCGTACCCCTGGGAGTATGCGAAATTATGTGAAGAGGTATGCACAGCAGTCTAAAATTGGTTGATTTAAAATTTAAATGCATGAGATGAAGCAATCAAAAAAATAATGGGTGGACCATCAAAAATTCGGCAATTTACAATATGATGTCGAATGCACAAATTCGTTTATTTATAACTAAAAATATTCTCGAAATTTTATCAAAAAAATGCATTTGTGACAATACCTAAATGAAATTCTTACGCAAGAAATGATAATTGTACAATTAACACAAATTGTGTTAATTGTACAATTTTTATCATCATCTTGTCAGCGAAGTGGCAATAAAATATATACTACCATTTTGCACAACATACCTCTGTGAGAGCGGATTTTTGGCCATGACAAACATGAAAACTACTGTCACTGACTTCAACTTGAAGATGACTTGAGGCTGAAGCTGACCAAAAAGCAACCAGATTTTACAAAGTTGGGCAAAGAAAATCGTGCACATTTGTCACATTAAAATTAAATAACCTTATGATATTTTCATTATTATTAGAATTGTATTTTAAATGTAATAAATGTAAAAAAAAAACTTATTCTATTTATCACTAGCTGTTTACCCATAGCTTTGCATGCATTATATCAAATTTTCTTGTGGGAGTAAGATATTTTCTCACAGTAAAATGTAGCCCATGTCCATCTCCAACCTGTAAGCTATCTCTGTGCCAAATTTTATTAAAACCTGTTTAGTGGTTTAGATGTGAAAAGGTAACAGACAGAATTACCTTCGAATTTATAATATTAGTGTGAATATTATAAATGGGATTAATATGAATTTCTGCTATAAGGGGTACGCAAGTTTGA
Organism: Centruroides sculpturatus; assembly: GCF_000671375.1. NCBI lineage: Eukaryota > Metazoa > Arthropoda > Arachnida > Scorpiones > Buthidae > Centruroides > Centruroides sculpturatus. The sequence continues at coordinate 837,319 of NW_019384302.1, forward strand.
GCTCTTTCTTGAAGTGGTACACAGGAAAAACTAATTGGGAACCATTGTTCTAGAATTTGTCTTTTATATTTGTTTGAACTGTGTAACCTAAAGATGACCATTTACATGGCAGAAAATGTTCTTTTGCATTAAAAGCTTTTAACTGCTCAGAGGTTGTCTTTTAGTAATTATATTGATATGTAAATGTATAGCAATACAGTAGACCCCCTATAACGTGGTAGATAATTCTGTGTTATATGAATTCCATGTTGTGCGAGTCACTTAGTTTTTACAAATATGTGTGCCAGGCTGTGAATGGCTCATGTATTTGTAAAATCTAAGTGACTCGTACAGCACGGAATTCATATAACACGGAATTATCTACCATGTTATAGGGGGTCTACTGTATGTAAATTGATATGTAAATATGTTCATTTTTTGTCAATTATTTTGTATTTTAATATTTATAATTAGATTATTTTTATTAATAGTATAATAGACTTAAGAAATGTTAAATAACATAAAATATAGTTAAAAATATAAATAGTCTTCATAAAACTTTAAATAGATCTGATTTTAATTATTAAAGAAAGAATGGTAAGATAAATTTATGAATTTGACTGTAGACAATATCATAAGTTACAAAATATTTAGAAAATATATATATTTATAACAATTGTAGTTTATAAATAGATATACAAGTATCCCTTGTATAACAGGGTAGTTACATTCCAAAAAAGTGCAGAGTTATACGAATTGGTGCTATACAAAACAAAGGATTAATGCAAAATATAGGGTTATGTTCCAGAAGTTAGCAAAAGTATACTATTCTTTTCATTACTAAGGGAAATATGTTTATTAAAGCAATAGATAATTTATTTTCAATCAATAATTAATTAACAATCACAATTAAAAGTACTGTATTATGCATTAATATTAATTTTAGTTAAACGAGAGCATTTCTTTTCACAAAGTATCGTTATCATCTCAGCTATTTTGTTGATCTTTATCAGAAGTATCAGCAACATTTTCATATTACTTTCCTGGCTGTTATAACAGGAAAGGTATGGCAATTGGTCAAAAAACGACCCAAGATTTTTACATTTTTGTACTCAGGACACCTTGAAATGGAGAGAAATGCAAAAAATTTGAGCATTTGGGAGTAATTTCTGTATGTGTGGATGTGATGTTTGTGTGAGAGGCACAATTTGTTCATTTTCTTTGAAGCTTAGTGACTCCTGTGCTTGCTTTTTGTGAAAAATCTTTGAAATTTTGCATGGAGGTACATGTATTAGGGGATCGATGTTATTAAATTTTAATGGTTACAGGTTGAGAGGGTGGGGAGATAATGGGGTTGTGTGTATCTCCAGTAGGGTCAGACTTAATGATAATTTTACTCATTATTAGCATTTACAATTTTTATAAAGCCTGTCACTATCCTCAAAATTAAGCTTTATGTTGTTTTATAACAGTTAAAAATATAACAAGATTTTTAAATAAAATAACAGATGGTGCCACCAAAATTTTAAATATTGCCAGGAAAGTTGAGAAACTTGTTGCTGGTTTATTTTTATTTTTATCATAAAAAACTTTTTATGGATGACAATAAAAATATGTTATTAATCAATAATTTGTTCTAGCAGGTTGTGTTTGTTCAGTTAAGTATTGAGCAACATTTACCAGAATTTTTTGTTCGAATACAGAGTTGTTTGAGTACTGAGATACCACCATATTTTGTTTGTCATTTTATGAATGATTGCTTACCTACAGTTAAAAGAAATATTTAATAGAACTTACTTAAAAATGTTTAAATAAACTTTACTAAATATAAAGATTAATCTATGAAAAGAAACCACAGAGACAGTTTTAAGAGCTAAATTCTGAAAGCGTCAACAATGACACCTGGTTGATAGGAAAGTTAGTGCAATTTTTTTCTTCCTTGTCCTATCAGTTTTCATTAAAATAAATCTGACCAAAAGCACAAAATAATTTGAAAATTTCAATATTCTAAAATCCATGGGCAAATTTGAGATGATGTGTGCTTGCTTGAATAAAAAAAAAAGTAGAATAACAAAGTTTACACTTAATTGTGAAATTTTGTATGGAGGATATCTGAAACCATGTTGGAGCGAAATCGGAAGTCATGTTGTACAGGGGGATATCTGTATTTGAATCATATGATTGTTTTAAAAAGAGATTAAGTTATTGTTATCAAACTTCAAAATTTTTAAATTTCTAAATAAGATGAAATTAAGTAAAACTTCAAAGTTATATTTTAAAAAGTTGTTCTATTTGAATTATTGATAGAAAAAAGCTTTCTCTAGAATTCAGATTGTTCAATTTTTCAACTTACTGTTTTTCTGTTCCTTATATTTTGTATATAAAATATCATCTGATAAAGAAGAATGTAAATCTGAACACAAACAATATAAGAAATTAGCAGATTTTTATTGAATTTAGTTTTATATGTTATTTATATTTAAATACATGCAAATGGAAGATGTTTGATATTATTTTAAATAAAATTTATTTTTTAATTTTTAGGAATCTTTGATGGGTACAGGAGAAAGTTGTGAGGTCACTGAATGTATTACAGAAAATCCATCTGTAGATATGGAAGAATCATTAGGAAAGCAGAAATCATCAGAATATCCTACTGATTTAAGTGATACTACTGAATCTGAGATGGATGGACTGGATGGTAATTTTACTTTTATGAAGCTTTTATTTTGTTTTTTAAATATCTAAGTAATTTCATATCAAATGAATGAAGATGAGTTGTACTTAAATTGCTTAAAATTAGAAGCAACGATGATGTAATCTATTCTATTTATCATCAGTTTATAACCAAATTTACAAATAAGTTTATTTTGTTCCAGATTGATATAGTGTATAACTTTTACAAATAGACAAAATTTACCAAAATATACATAAAAATTTATAGTTTTTTTTACCAGAAATATTACTGGAAATATAAAAGTCTATTATCATATTAAAAGTCTAGTTTAGTATGTTATAACTATTATTAAGGAGCAGAACTTAGTTAAAAAAAAAATATTTTCTCCCAGGTTTCCCTTGTTGAAATTATAACAGGAGTTGGAGTCATGTAAAGCAATAGCAGTTAAGTTACTTAAATATACTTTTTCATTTACTGAATTAACAGGAGTTACTTCAGTAAATAAAAAAGTAAATAAATAAACAACTCCTGTTACTTTGGAAAATATAAAAGCATATTTAACTAATTTAAGTCTAAAAAGCATATCTTATTATTTTCGTAGATTTTGTGCATATTTTATATTTTATATGTTGATAGCATGATAGATTGCAATAACTGATTGCTGATGAATCATTGCTGTTGTGTCTTGTGTAGCTAATTAATTAAAATTACAATGAGTAAGTAATGTATATAGATGTATTTATTATTTTTTTACTTTTTATTTATTTAGACATACTGGGAAAACCCATGACGTGGGGAATACATACAACAATACAAACTACAGTAATATTATACTACATGAATTAATACAGAGAACAAAAAAAAAAAAAACAGAATATACATAAATAAAATACAAATTATACAATACCAATACTAAGCAAAAATATTTTAAACAAAATATCAACATAAAACATAAAATTTGTTGGGAGAACTATCCAAACAATAAAAAACAAATTACATAAAAAATTGACTACATCCACTTATAAGACAAAAAAAAATAAGTTAATTATCACGTCAAACAGCAGATAGTCTCCCAAAATTTCTTAGCCACGAACACACATTTAAAGGAAAAACTAACACCATCTCTAGGCAAAATCGAATGCTCCAATATGCAAAATAAATCAGAATATATGTCACTCTACTCAAATGACCACAATAAGCTCCAAAAATTTTTCAAATGAAATAGTATAAACATAAAAAATACTTTCACAAAGTTTTCCTAAACTAGTACACCTAGCTATCACGTGAAACACATCCAATAACTGATCACCTTGGCAATGTATGCAAATATTTCTGCAATAATTCTATAAGATAAAAAGAAGAAGTTAATTATCATGTCAAACAGCAGATAGTCTCCCCTATATAGATGTATTGTGTTTATATTTATTATTAATTTTGAAATATTTGATCTCTTTTTACATCAAAATAACCAACCACATTTATCAATGAAAATGGGACCAAAAATTTGTTTGTTTGTTCATTTGTTAAGTTATGGCAATGTAACACTTGGGCAATCTGCCTAGGGGAGATGCCTTTTGGGAAGTCTTTTTAAGAGTATCTGGCCCCTATTCATATGTTACAGATGTGCAAGAAACCTGGAAAACTCCATGTGGCCAGCCCATCCTGGTGAGGCGCGAACCCACGACCGAACTCCAATGTTCAGGGAACAGAACTACTTGGCCACTGGTGGGCCACCAAAAATTTGAATCTGCATTTTAGATCAATTGGTCAATAATAAATAAAACTTCTATAAACTAATTTTAATGCTTAAGTATGTGAAATTAATTCTTTACTATTGGGATTACAAACTAATACTTTATATTAAATATTTCTTTAAACTCAGCAATTTTGCCTTTGTAAATGTGTGGAAACACTCAGCAATTCAGTGATACAGAAACAGAAATCTTAACTTTATTTTATCTGTTTGGTTGCATACATTGTTAAATGCGTTTTGGGCCAATTTTTCATTTTATAGCCCTCTTCTGTAACTGTAAAATTATTTAAAATATATGTGAAAACAAAATTGTTTAGATTGTATAAATATAATAAAAGTTCCTTACATTGTATTGCAGCAATCATATATTTAAATACATAACAAAATATGAACACAAATACATTAAAAAGTGAATGATAATGAATAGCAACTCCTTAACCCTTCGGGGAACGCCCCTTTCAGGATCTCACGAGAGGGCGCATCGCGGCAATTGCACCGCATATGTAATATTACTTGATTTAAGTCAATAATTAATTATCGTTTTGAAAATATGATTCAGATATACCAGAAAACTATTTTTACGGCATTTTAATGAACAAATTGTTTATAAAATATTTAGATAATAAAAATAGTCACTATATATTCATGAGATGTTCACTTTCACACATGGCACATATAATCACCATATTCCGATTCTTCTTGCAAATATTTCTACTCATTTCTGACAAATTGATTTTTTCCTATTGTTTTTGAGTATGCCACAAATAAAACAAATTCTAGGTTTTTGCCGCTACTTTGGATTGCTCTTTGTTTCCCTTATATTTTTGAAAAATATAAACTAATATAAATTTAAAAATTTATAGAAACTTACAATAGTGTTAATTTAATATATTTATTTAATAAACTTGCAAATATTGACTTACTTTATTAAAAAAATTAAACACATATATATAAACGTATACTGATATTTTAGTTACATGACAGGGCGCATAGCGGCAGTTACAACGCAAATTAGGTACGACTTGATTCAAAGTCCAGTAACAGCTAAACGGTTAGCATAACTGACCCGATTTCAAAGATAAATTGTAACTTGTAATATGAAGAGAGAATACTATGACGTATTTCCACAATAATTAAGTACAACATCAAACAAACGAATTTATTATTATTTTGCGGTAATTTGCCGCGAGGGCGCCCACCGAAGGGTTAAACCAAAAATGATTTGGACTGACTTAACAAATTGTCACTCTTTAAACCAAACATTACATTATAACATTATTGTACAAATTCAGTTTAATACATTTCTAGAATTACAGTAGAGCATCGATTATCCGACTCAATTGGGAACACAGGTTGGTCGGATAACTGAAAAAATCGGATAACCGAAGAGAAGGAAAAAAATACATTATTAGTATAGTATATTAGGATATTAGTATATCCCATGTAATTAGTTTATTAGTATATCTCTATTAACCGACTTTGCGTTGAATGTTCATCTATGCTTAGCCTAACAAATATTTTTAAAATAATAATCGTCGCTATTGTATCGTTAAAAATTATTTTAAAATTATTTTATTGCTCGTGAAACAAACAACCACTCATAATTAGAAAATTGAGTCTCGTTTAAATACTGGTCTCCCTTCTAAGGTTGAGTCATTGATGCCAGCTAAAACACGCAAAAATTTAACAAAAATAATATTAAAGTAGCCAAGATATAGCCAAATATTGTAGTGCCACATCACTAGCGGACATTTGAAATTTGCCGACTAGAATGGTAGGTTAACCAATGTGACGGTTAATCGGGGGTCAGATAATCGATGCTCTACTATACATCCAATCACTGGAAGGAAATGCCCATTCCATTTCTTGGTAATTTGCATTCCTTCACTAGTATTTAAAGTATTTTCTTCACATAAAATTTTTAAATTTCTAAATATTCTTTAAACTTTCACGATGTAAGAATTTTTTATATAATTTTTATCTATCATACATCCTGTCTGTATTGTATATATGATAAATACCATGGTGATTGTTTCTATTTAAGACTTATAGTGGCTTCATACTCTTTTAATCTTTTATCTAAAGTTCTACCTGTTTCTCCTATATAATAATATGGGAACTGACATGTAAATTTTAATCTATAAACTATGATGGCTTTGTTTGTTTTTTCTTTTTTATTTTTGTGCTGTTATTTTTAAGAACTGTATATTTTAATTTATTGCATAATGTAGGGGTAATACATATATTAGATTTGCATATTTTATTTGAACATTTTTCAAAAATACTTTTAATTTAAGGAAATTTCATATAGATTATTATATTTTTTACATCATATCTGTAAAGAAGAAAGTGATTATATCATTTTTTATATATTAAATTTGGGTAGTTATTTAATACATACTTTTTATTAACTTTTATTATTTCTTGCATTATGCATTATGGCTTCTTTTAATTTTGTATCTGGGTCCCAGGGTGGCAACTTAACATTCTTAAGGTCAACCAACGTCGACTGGTGGGGCTGGAGATTAACAGTGACAAAAATGGCAGCCTGCCTCATGGCAGTTACATTGTCCTAGGCTTTGCAAATAAAATTCTTAGATTATTCTAGATGGAACATGATTATGAAATGTAAATTCAACATAAAAGATGAATTGAATGATGCATAGTAGTCAACTTCATAGAAGGTAGATTAGCACCACTTTATCATATGAAAAGGATTACATTGAAGAAGTGGTGGTCATCTTTACATATTACTTAATTAAGGATTTATAGTGTGGCCCAGCAGGCATCTTGTCAGGAGTCCAAATTTTGAAGGTCTTGGAGGTTGGGTCATCGAGACCAGGCGGTGTTGGGTGTACTCACTTGAGTGATGCTAGAGGTCTGCGGCATGTAGGTTGGTCACCCACCTTACCCGTCTTGAAACATGGACCGAGGACTCTAACATGTTGGGTCATGAGTCATAGCCTTGAGAGCTTCAATGTGGGTTTGTTGCAGGACCTTAGTTTTTCAGTGAACAAAGCCTCCCAGATAAAAATGATTTGGCAGTCCATACATAGTGCCAAAATGGTGGTGTCAGTGTTATATATGTCAAAATTCTTAGATCTACCAACAGTTGGATGTTCAAGTTTACTCTTCTTTTTTATTGGTAGGTTTTTGGAGAAACTCAATAATTGGCACTAACTTGTAAGTAATGAACTGAATGGTTAGAATTATGTTTTTGTTTCATCATGGTGTAATGGTAAAATAAAAACAGAGATTGGCACTAAAAGTTGGTAGATAGAACTGCAGTTAATATTGACAAAACTATTTTATTTTAAAAAAAATTTATTTAAATATTTAGCATAAGTGTTTAAATTTATTAATGTTAAAAGAATAATGCAGATTATTGTTTCTGTTTGAGAATAGAAGCTTAACACTGTAATAGAATGATCTAATGTTAGAGTATGGAGGATCACTGGCAAGCATTTCAATCTTGCCTTTACTGATGAGCAGTAAATAATCTGCAGTGACACTTAACTTGCACCCAGTTTAAAGTTTATTTTAAAACACAGATAACATGTGTGTTGTTTGCAGAAAATTATGGTAAGATAGTATTTCTCAACTTTTTAAGCCCAAGAACTAGTAAAATGTTTGAAAAAATTCAATTTGCTATATAAGTTTTTTTAAACTTATGTAGATATTACCAACATTTGGGACATACTGTGCCATTTATAGCATAATAAAGATAAAAGCATGTTTTTAATATGTATGGAAATTGTTAATTATAAATTGGAAGTAAACTACTAAAAGTGAATTATCATTAAACAAACTTTTAATCTTTATTAATATAAAGTCTGCTTGTGGATCATTTGCCCCATTATCTTGGACCACAGGTTGAGAAATGATGTGGTAATATATTTTTTACTTTTCTATTTAAATAAGAAAATGCACACAATTAATTATACAGTGGGTGATCAGTTAATGAACATAATCCGTTCCAAGACTTTGTTTGCTATCTGAATTGTTCGTTAATCGATTATTGATTTACCATAGGTTTTTATGGGAATTTGATTAATTCGTTCTGGAGACCCCAAAAAATAAAAAATATGCACTTTCTTATTATATTTATTTATATGTAATAATAAAAATACATATATACACAGTCTTGCATTTTTATCAGTCATGTTGTTTTTCCATTTGTGGGGGTTAAAGAATCTGTCTAATGTCGATTGCTTTTCTCTCTTCTTCAGGATTTTTCAGAAGTAATTAATAGCATTGTAATTGTAGAGATTCCCAAGCCTATTAACCTCAACCTGGTTTGGATGCCATTCTAAGACTGTTGTTCTGACATCCTCCCTCTTGTTCAAAAGATGTTTAAGAGCAGATATTGGCATTAATACTCTTTTTCAGAAGAAAATGTATTTTGCTGCGTTTCTTGGTATTCTTCTGTTGTCAGATTCGTCTCAGATTCCATTATGAGCTCTTCAATGTTCTTTATTTCTCAGGTGTGATTTTTGTTACTTTTTAGCTGCTTGAGTCTTCTTGATTATACATATCTTTCTTAGATAAGATTGAACTCTGGCCTACTGTATACCTGTTCAAGCCTTACAGCCCAGCAACATCAAACATCTTCTGCCTGGGCACTCTCAATCTTTGCTATTATACTCTCACCTTTCGAAAATAAAAACCAACGCAAAACTTAATGAATTCCCACCTGACAGTCTCGCGAATACTATAAACGAATTGTTTCTGTTAGAAAAATAAAAGGCTGGAATTACAAGGAAGAGCTTAAAAGTTCGGAGGAATACTATCTGATCAGTATATATCAGGTTAAGCGTCAACGTTGGCATCTCCCGCGCTCCGAAAAGTTTCGAATTGTTGTCTGAAGACAAGAGAAGACCAATCGATATTCGTTATTTTATGTCACTACTTCTGTGTTTGTTCTGTGAGGTGTTCATTGTCTGAACATAAAAATCTTTCGCAAAAGTGTTCATTATTCTAACTGTTCATTAACCGATCACCCACTGTATTATTGATTGCAAAAACTTAATTTGTCAGAAAATTTGATTTTTATTCAATTGACACTGAAATTTAATTAGATTTGTATGAATTTAACATGATTCCACAATTAAAAACTCATAAAATGAAGATTTGTTGACAACCAATTATCAGTTAAAATGATTAAAACTGTTTTATATGTAAGTTAAATAATTTTGTTGAAATATTGCCCAAAATATTGTTAATTGAAATTGTTTTTAATCAAATTAGAATATATTAAATCCATTTCATATAAGAATGATTTAGTTTTGTGTATTAATTGATTTTTTGTTTTCTGTAGCTGGAGAAATTCACTGTACGGGTCATAATCACGAAGGGAAAGAAATTATGGATTCTGTGTTTCCTATACCTGTTGATCAGTTATTTACACTATTATTTACGGGTTCAAAGTTTTACCATGATCTGTTAGAATCAAGGAAGACTTATGGTAAATTTTTAAAGCCAATTCTAGTTTTATTGTAAACATGTTGATATTCTTCTTTATCAATGGAAGTGTGTGTGAAGGAGTGATTTCACATACACTTTCACTGGACACCAAAAAAGTTTTTGTTCATTATCAAAAACTCAGGAATTTTATATATTTACTTTTGTTATATTTAATTCCCATATAGGAATCACCATTTTTTACTCTTGCATTCTAGACAATACATTTCCGGCGACCAACCTTCCTTTCTAGGCTACTAGCCGCCAAAAAGTTTAAAAAAGTCCTATTAAAAACAAAAAGATATCCAATTAAAAACACAAAGATTTTCTAAAATCAGAACTGGTGTTATACGAACATCTTTCTTGTTACCATCTGTACTTTCTAGCGGGTGTTTTGGCCTTTTATCCACAGAGAAGAGAGCTCTGGAAAATGTAGATTAAAAAGGTTACCCCTGGTGGCAATATTTTATAGTCATAATTCGTAATTGTTTTGTTTGAAAATAAAAAGAACCATTGGACAAAAAAATTACGAATTATGACTGTGAAATATCATCACCAGGGGGAACCTTTTTAATCTACATTTTCCAGCGCTCTCTTCTCTGTGGATAAAAGGCTGAAACATCCCCGAGAAAGTACAGATGATAACAAGAAAGACGTTCATATAACACCAGTTCTGATTTTAGAAAATCTTTGTGTTTTTAATTGGATATCTTTTTGTGTTTTTAAAAGGACTTTTTTAAACTTCTTGGCGGCTAGTAGCCTAGAAAGGAAGATCGGTCGCCAGAAATGTACTGTAGTAACGCAAAAGTAAAAAATGATGATCCCTATATGGGCGAACTTGTCTTCAAATATTGCAATCAAAAGATTGTAGATGGTGCTGTTTTCTGTCATGGTAACCTGCAGTAAGATGTAATTAACAGACCACAGAAAAAGTTAGTTTTTGATTGTTTTGAGTATTATATGAATGAATTATTATATTATGTTTATAACAATGTTGTCATATTTTTAGAAATAATGTCAAGGCATTATATGCCTAAAGTGGGCAAGATAATACGCTGTTTGTAGTAAACAAACAATACAAGTCACAGTTGAAGCTGCCAAATGTTGTAGAATGTCACAAGGAAGTAGTTCTTACTTCAATGTTGCAAGCAAGGACAACTTTACAAAATAAAATTAGTGGAAACCGTCCTTTGAAACAAGGATGTCAGACAGTTTCAACCACAAAAAAGGAGAAACTCATTAGTTACTGTCTGCTTATGACATCAGAATTTGGATTTTCCATTACAATAACTGAATTATTTGGAATTGTTTGGAACATAAAGGAACAAAAATATGTCAGCTTAGAGATAATTTACCTGGATATGATTTTATAAAAAAATTTTTACAATGCAATAAGGAGCTACCTATATGAACATCTGTTAATATCATGGCAGAAAGCGGTACAACTTCTACTGAAATTACAGAAGAGTTTCACAAAAATTTCACACATATATTGGATGGTATTGAACCAGATTGCATTATTAACATGGATGATCTAATAGGATTCAAAATTTCCAAGAAAAATATTGAGAGACTCTAATATTGTAATACTCTGAGAAATATTGTAGACTAAAAGTACCATAGTTACCACAGTGATACTCAACAATTCTTATTGGAATGGCCTACTAAGGAAGATATATACTACTATGAAAATAGAAATATAATTCAGGTTATACAAGAACCAAAAACTCTTAACAAGTGAGGGATATTTTCAATCTCTGAAATGAAAAAAGTGTTGGTAAAAAAATGCCAATCTCTTATTTTAAATATTCATAATTTTGTAATAAAAATTTTTCATATACAATTTTTAAAAATTTGTATATGTGATAAATTTTGATAAAAATGCCATCTTTATGATAAAAATATTTTTGTTAATGTTACGAGAAAAATAATTTCAGTAATATCTTTGTGATCAAAATGTCTGTAATAATTATTTTGATACTATTTGTAATATTATATTTTGAATAATAAGAATTTTTAAATTTTGTTTTATATAGTTTTTAATGGTTTATAAAGTTTTAAATTTGAAAAGAATAATGTAAATAAATATTAAGCTTTAAAAATGTGTTTTTATGGTTATATTCAACTCATAGAAGGTGAAATGTAGCATAAAATGCACTTTCAAAGTCAGGACATATTCACCCTATCATAAAGGTGACTGTGGCCACCACATAATTTTTAAGAAAATGAGTTGAGTGATTTAAAAATTAAAACTTTTCTATCACAAATGTAAGATACTGATGAGTTGCTATTATTATTATTTAAACTATATTAATTGTAATTTCATGTGTATTAATTTTAATTCTGTTTTCTTTAAAAAATTGGCCAAAGTTGTCCCATTTTATGGTAGTTAATTTGATTATTTAAAATGATATGTGAACATTACATTTTTTCAGATATAATGGAAAGTTTATGGCAGTTGTGTCCGGATGTTGGTCACAAAATGAGGCAAGTTACATATACTCTTACTTTAAATCATTCAATGGCCAAAAGTGCTCAAACTACAGAAACACAGGTAATATTTTTGATTTAAATATTTTATCATTATTAATTCTTGTGTTACATGATGCTCAATTAATGTAAATCTGTTTTGTAGCGTTTGCTGAAACAAAGTAAACCAGGTCACATGTATATAATAGACTGTGATGTTGTGAATACTGGTATACCATATAGTGATACTTTTAGTGTTAAATCTTTTTATTGTCTCACACGTGTTTCAAATCGTCACTCGCGTCTCCGTGTTCATGGTTATGTCCACTACAAAAAATCTGTTTGGGGTTTAGTGAAATGTATGTATATTATTTGTTAAATTTTTTTATATATGTTTTTTGTTATAAATATTAAAATTTTATTTATTTTAGCCCTTATAGAAAAAAGTGCAATGCAAGGATTAAGTGATTTCTGTACAGATTTAGGTAAGTAAAATTCTGTAAACTTTAAACATAAAAAACTTTCACTATGTTTAATTTATAAAGCAATTTTCATACATATAAAAATATTTTTATATTAAATGAGAAATGTTATTTTGAAGCGAACCATCTAAATATATAATGGTGCAGTCTGTGAAAAGGTGCTTTAAGTTGTAAAGTTAGAAAAGTAAATTTCTTTGCAGAGCAAAAATATGTGATCAGTGCCAAAATTATCAATTTTTAAGTTTCAATGCAAGATGTTTCTAGTAACGTTTGGCAACATTTTAAGCTATAAATGCCTTCTGTTTATTATCTTGTTTTTCTATGTCTGATTATTTCATATAGTGTCACACTGGCTAGCCCTGGCTATTATACAGTGCTTCGTTTACAAACATATTATTTGGTTATACTCATGTACCAGTAATTGTTTGTATTATCAAAATCTGTTAGTGAGTTTGTTAATTATTTGAGAATTTTAAGGTGATTAGTTTCCAAAAATGAAAAGGACTTATTTATGTGAAATAACATTTCTTATTACTATTGTTATATGTAACGCAATAATATTTATGTATCTAAACATATCTAAACAGAATAATAAGTTCAGGTAGTGATGAATTTTTCAACTGTGTTATAATTTAATCATTAACTGCATTAATCAGGTATCTCTTGATTAATGCAGTTAATTAATCCCTCGATCCTACTTTGTATATCAGAAATCACATTAATCAAAATATAGTATCTATGTTAAGTAAAGACTGCTGGTAAAGCCATGTAAATTAAAACTTATGCTGCATGTATAAAGGGATTGCAGCAATTAATTTTGTGCATTAATCAAATCCCACATTAAGCAAGGGATACCTGTAATCTTATAGGATCTTTATCAAGTGAAACATTGTTAAATACACAGTGCTAGATATATGCAAAACACAAAAATAAATGAATTTCTGGATTATCTGAAAGACTAGGGTTTCATCAACTTCAGTTAATTGAGTTTCCACTGTAAATTAATTACTAAAAGAGAAAACACAAGATGTAAAAAATTAATATTAAAAATTAAGTTAGATTCATTGTAAAAATTTCAAAAAATCAGAATTATTATTAAAATTCTGTTGGTAAGATTTGATGATAAACTGATTTGGTATAGTTAACAGAATTTTATGAATTTGAATTCTCTGTATTTTGTTAATATATTCAAAGCTAGTGTTTAGGATTAATTGCCTAGATTACTATAATTTGTGAAGAAACTATTTGGTATTTAATATAAAGATTTATATTTTCAGAGACTGCATTACACAAGGAAATAGAACGATCAAGTCAACAGCCAGTAAAAAAACATCCTAGAAGACGTAAACGTATGAAAGTAGATGCTACAAAAACAGAAGCACATGCTGATGTCCCACATAAACTGCAACAACAAGCTTCCATTCACAAAATAGGTATTGTTTAAGGTTAACTTTTAGATAATTTGAATCTGTACATCAGTATTTTAGATAAAGGATAACTTAAAATACTTGAAAATTAAAATGAAATATTTAATTTTAACAAGAAATAAAAATAAAACTCTAGTTGTAGTGTTAAAGTGCAAACTTTTCTGAAGTTGTTAGATTCATATATATATATGCTTATAAAAGCTGCAACTTTATACACAGAATTGTTTATTTACACAGAAGAATCATAATCTATACAGAATTTACAAGTGATGATTTTGAATTTAGCTTGAACAAAACTATTCATAGAGAAGTCAGGGAAAGGGCATGGGAATCTGATGTTGACTGCTTTAGCTGTAGGGATGTTAGCTCTTGGAGTATATCACCATTTTGTTTCTTGACTAGAGTAGACTAAAATCAATGGTAGTCACTAGTAAATGACAACCAATGATCAATTTTAGTTAAAATATGAAACTATTCTTTAAGAAGAAAGATTATTTATTACAACTTTCAATGAAATTTTGGAGTTCCTTCTGAACTCCAAAACCTTCATCCTAACTTCCCTCAAGCGTTATGCTTCTGTATAGGATATACTTAAAAGAATATTTACTTATTCTTTTTCAGTTCCAGAATTGTTTTCTCCTGGAATGGTATATACATTATGTTCAAGAATAAATGGAACATTAAGTCTGCTTAATTTAAAGTTTGTTCAGGTTTTGTTTTAAGGCTTTTCTGATGAGCTATCTTCTAGTGCCATTGAGAACTCCAAGGTTTTTTTGGAAAAAAAATAAAAAAACATGTATTTTCTCTCTCATTTTAAATTGCACTCCTATGAATTTATATCATCAATGGAAAGCACTCTTCAAGACCTTTCTAATAGTATCAAAAATGTTTTGCTACGATTAAGATAACCATAGATCTCACACTTTAAAATAATTAAATCATCACTTAGTCTTAACACATATTACCATCACCAAACAACTATTATTTTACTTCATAATTTTTCTAAACATGATTTTCCATCACTAAATAATAAATACAAATTTATTTCTTTATTTTTTTTTAACTTATTCTATCATTGAAAACCATGTTGTTGTAATTGTCTATTATTGATTCATTAATGATGAATTTTGATAAATATGACTAAACCTTTGCAAGTTAACAGTTTTTAAGAAATATGTACAAGTATTTGCAATCTTTATGTATTATTGATTATCCTATATTTTGTTTTCCCAGCTGTTATAGGAATATAACATAGGGAAAGTATGATGTATGGTCAGTGGTATTGACCTTCCTTGGCTCTTTTTGCATTTACTGATGTTTAGACATTCAAAGACCCAAAAATGTAAAAATTACTTTTACCAAAAAAGAATTTGTGTATACATAGGGCCATCTGTTTTTCATTATATCCCAGGACTGAGTGAACTTTTGAAACTGCATGAAAATTTCTATATATGGGGCATTGATGATGAGAAATTTTGATGGTTGGAAGAAATAAGGGGGTCATATGTTGTATCTTGAGTTGGGTCAGACTTAATAAAAATTTTACTCATTATTGACATTTACAATTTTTTTATAAAATCAACTCTACGCTTAAAATTAAACAATTGCCTTTTCATAATAATTATTACAACATAAAAATATTTTTTATAAAATCTCATAACATACAATTTTAACCTTGTGTTGTCCTAACCTAATCTTTAAAAAACACCATGACATTGGTGTTTTTTAAACTTATATATTTTTTAAATAGAGAAATTTCTTATAATTTAACAAACTTACTTCTCTTAAACTTTTGTTTGTATTTAAATTTTATATTGTAGTATATTGAAAATTATTCAACTTTAATTGTCCTGTTAACTTCTCGTTTGAGTACTGGGAAAGTTGACAAAGAGTCCTTGTCAACTTTTCTGTTACAAAATTAATACTAGAATTTGTGTACCAAGAATAATTTTTTAATATTGATGTATATTTCTAGATGAAAAGCAGTAAATGTGTAATTTTAGTAGTAAAATTTAGATTTAAAGTAATATAAAGTTTTCTATTAGCAATTTTTGTAGTCATTATCATCACAGAAAAAAATTTTACTCCAGTTTAACTACTGAATTTTTATCATTTGTAGCTTCAAGTATATCTGGCCTTGATATAGGTATGCTAAGTTCTACACCAGATTTTGTTGTCAGAGTTATACTAATTACGTAAGTATGGCATTTGTGATTTATTTAAAAATGTATTGACTAATATACATACATATGTACATATATACTGTGTATTTAATATTTACTTTTTTTTATTTTTAGGCTAGTAGTTTTAGTACTTTTAAATGTTCTCTTGTTCTATAAATTATGGTCATTAGAAGATCAGAGCATTGCTCTTTCAAATAGCAATGCCGAATGGTTAGACCTTCCAGTTGATAAGTAAGCATTTGTTCTTTTTAAATTAAGCAGCTATGTCCTATATTTTAAAAGACTTTCTTGAATTTTAATAGTCAGACACCACTGAAGCAGCAAGATTTCATTAAATTACTTCGTCAGCAAGATGCAATTCATAGGGCGGAAACAAAGAGATGGCAAGATGCTCTGGGAGAAATAATTAAATTAATACATCTTGTAAGACATAAAATTTTATTTATATCTTATTTACGATTTGTTGTTTATATCAATAAAAAGTGTGACGACTTAATTATTTACAGATTGAAGATTCTCTGTCCGATTTAAAGAGTAGCATCGATACTTATAGTTCTGCGGCAACTTTCAAGGCTTTTCTCAGCGTGGATAACAATCACAATTCGGAATCTGCCGTAGTCGATTCGGAAAAGGAAAGCGAATGATCGATATCAAACGTCGGAAAAACAAAAATGTCTATAGCATGAAAATTAGTACAAGTGGGTTAATTTAAAATGATCTCTGTTTTCATAATCAAATATAAAATGACACCAAATGAAAGTACAATTTATTTCAATAAAACATTTATTACTGCTGCTAATTATTAAAAATTAGTAACTTCACATATATATGTATCATATATATATATTCTTGGTGCAGCTTCAACAGAATGTATTATTTATGTTTTCAGAGATTTTTTTATTTTATAGAATGGCACCAAAACATAAAGCATTTATTATAACATTTACAATCTAACTTGTTGCTCTGTTATAGATTCTGCATAACAGAATTTAAATTACAATATGATAAAGCAACACTAAAAAATTTTTTAACTCAAAATTTGAAATTTATAAGGAAACATTACATATAAAGTATTTGGCTGAAACAAATAAATATGTAATTGATGCTATGACAGTGTATTTTGTTATTTATAAAAATGGAATTGTTAGTTGCTTCAAGTGTTCATATTGTAGTTCTAGGAGATTTTTTTAAAGTCTGAAGAGCAGCATAATGGACCATGCATTCTGTGCATGCATTAATGCAAATCAGAATAATCACTATCTTATATAATGAATATATTTCTGTACTAAAATTTTATTACATGCTCATGATAAAACTTGCCAAAATTTTAATATTTGCAATTTTTATTTATTTACTCAGAGATCTATCTACCTTCTCACTGTTGTTATTTGCACAAAAAGAAAGCACTGTATTTACTTTCATTTTAAGGCATATTTTTTTTTTTTGTTTTAATTTCAATTCTAATTGAAAAAACAATGATTGGTACTTTTTCTGGGTTATTTGTTTTACAATTTTTTTTTGTACCAAACAGTTAAATGAATGGAATGTTATATTTATTTGATTCTCTTTATCCGTTCGTTTGACGGTTGATGTTGAAAAAATCAAAAATTACAACTTTCACAAACCAAAGATTTATATTTTTTGTCAACAGACGATATCTTTGTTTTACAAGATTACTTTCATTTTGTATATATCTATATATATATATATATATCAATCAGTAGTTTAATTGAAAATCATGTCACTGGGATTATTTAGATATTTAGTGAAAAAAAAACCAGTTTTATTGTACATAGTATTAATTTTTAGATAAGTAATGTATAATGGGGGAAGGAAAATTTATACATAAGTTATTTTATTCATTTCATAAAAAAATTATGTAAAATGTGATGTTAAATAAATTTAATGTCTAAGTTTAATGTTTATGTTAATTAATACAAAAGAGTTCTACTTATAATAATTTAAATCAAATTTATAATTTGTGACAGCAACTTGGACTTTTCACAATAAACCAAATGAAAACTCAGTTTATCTGCATTCTCATTAGTGTGCAATTGTTCATAAAAATGATTACATTTATATTATTAAAGCTGCCTATATGCAGTAGATGTTTGTTAATCTGGCATCTATGAACCAGAATGGTGCTGGATTACTGAGTGTTTTCACATTTTAAAAAAATTGAGAAGTTATATGTAATATGAGTGCTGCATAGGAACCATACTCCTTCAAGCACTTGTCCCAGTGTGTGATGAGGTTAAACATTCTGGATCTGTAGAATACTATTTCTTGCAAATAAAGCCAGTTTTATACCATTGCTTTGAACATCAGCATCATCCATGACTCATGTGCAATGGTGATGCTTTCAATGAATTGATTCTCTTCTCAGTGATATTGTTCCAAACGACTTAAGCATGTCACCATCCTGAAGCAGTTGCATTTCTGTCAGTTACCTGGACACAAATGCTAACTTTATGAATGGAAAGCTATGGTACAGAAATGTCATATGTCAAACCATTTGGATGGTAACTTCAGGTGAATAGTGTGTTTTAGCATCTTCGGCTGCAACAACTTTTCCTAGTATAGAGGTACTTAATGGGTGCTAAAACTAAGCTCATTCATCATAGATTGCCAACTTTTGCACATTTTGTGCCATCTATGGACATTGGAGACATCCAGACAATCTTCACCATTTTGCACAAATGTCTGACAGTATCTTACCTGGTTATCCATAGGAAATAAATCACATCCTTCTGCTCATCAACTGTAGTTGAACTCAGTGTGAATGTCATTTTCTTTTCTTCACTCAGACATGCACACTAAGTGGCAGTAGCTGTTTAATGATTTAATAGTATAGTCAGAATATTCTTGCTTCAGGCCATTCACTTTATGTAACAAAGAACAATATTAATAACCCTTAAGTAAAGTGGCATCACGTTTTAATTTTTTCTCATAAACGAAAACTAATTTTAAATATATGTTTATTAGAAGTGATGGCAGCACTAAGACACACATAAAAGTTCTTAATAGTTTTCTTCTTCTTCTTTAGCTGTCTTCTCCTGTCAGGAGGTTGATGACCATTTCACATCACCATGATCTATCTTGTGCTTCTCTTGAGCACTCTTCATACATTAAGTATGTCCAATTCCTGATGTTGTTGAACCAGTTCATTCTTGGCCTACCCCTGCCTCTTTGCCCTTCAATCATTCTCTCCAGTAATAGTTTTTGTAGGCTTTGGTGCTGCAGTTACAAGACCCAGATAATTCACTTTTTTCCCCTTAGTAGTAAGGTTCTTTTCTGAAAGTAGTAAGGTTGATTTTCTGAAAGGTTCTTTTCTGATTTGCAGTTGCCAGGATATCTTCATTTGTTTTTCTTGACCTCAAAGGAACTCTCAGCATTCTTTGAATCATCCATATTTCAAATGCTTTTAATTTCTTTTCATTATTTGCATTCATAGTGCAACTCTCTGCTCCATAAAGCAGGGTCGACCATACATAACATTTTGCCAACCTAACTCTTGTTTGTATACTAATCTCCCTTGATGTTAACACTTGTTTCATGTTTGTAAATGCAGTCCTTGCAATGCCAATCCTTCTTCCAATTTCCTCATCATTCCTTCCATCATCTGTAATGTTATGTCCCAGATAGACATAACTTTTGACCTGCTTCAGTTTACTGTTTCTGATTTTAATGTTTACCCTTAGAGTTTCTTTCTCATTGGAAATGACCAGTTTTGGTCTTTTTGCAGTTAAGTGTTAGTCTAAATTGATTGCTCAATTTTGATATTTCCTCTCTATCAGCATCATTAGATCCCATTCATTTTCTGCTAATAGCACAGTGTCATCAGCATACCTAAGATTATTGAAATTTCTGCTCTCTATGTTCACTCCTTTTAGATCATTATACAGAAAGAATTTTCAGTCAGGTTAAAGATTGAACAAAATTGGAGACAGCACACAACTCTGCCTTACTCGTTTTTATATTGGGAAGCTTTGTGACAATTCTTTGCCAATCGTTATTGCAGCTCTTTGTTCCCAGTATAAATTGGTAAGTAATCTGACATCCTTTCCATCCATACTGTTTTCTAATAGGCATTTAATAACAAAATCATGTTTCACGTTATCAAATGCCTTTGTATAGTCTAAAAAAAAACATAAATATTTTTCTGTTTTTCCTTATCTATATCTTTCAATAATAGTTTTCAGATTGAAAATACCTTCTATTGTTCCTCTATTCTCTTAGAAACCACTGTGTTTCACTTATGCCTTCAGTCTATCTTCCTTGTAAAGTACTATAAAAAGATTTTTATTATTTTTCCGACTTTTCCAACGATTATCGACACGACTGTGTGCCAGAAATAGCTGTTACCTAACGGGTACTTTACGCGGATTCGCGTGAACGTGCCAGGCCTGGACTTTAAGCGTACACCAAATTAAATAATGACAAAGTTAGTCAAAAACAATCCAATATTTAATAAAAATTCTAGTAATAACTGTATATAAAATTTAATTAAAATCAAATAACAATTTATTCAACATAAATCAATAAGAATCACACAACCTGACAAAACTCAAACCAATTTATTTTCTAACTTAACTATTCCCCTTTGGAATTCGACAAAAAATTCAAAGACTTAACTTATGTACAATAATTCTTATGAATTAAAGATCCTAATCATCACCTCAATATACTAGGAACCTTTTTCCTCAACTCTCAAGACTTTCTCTAATCTTCAATCCACAAATCGAATAACTTCAAAATCGCCTTGAACTACTTTATCCTATGGGACACCTCTCTCTCGTTTGCTGATACGAAGCTCACCACACTGGTTGCTAACAGAAGCTCACCTCGGTCATCTTCACTTGAGGTTCAGTCTTTATACTGTGAGGTGACATCACAATTCTGAGTGAGATCACTCCCCTCATTTACATACTTATTGCTAACAATAAACTTTTCCTGTTTGCCTGGCAGCCTATTTTCTGACAATACTCACTAACCTTTTACATTATTCTTTTTGACAATTCTCGGAATGTTTTATTCTTTAAGGTTTAGCAAGTTCTTGCTAAACCTTAAAGTCTTGTGGGGTCTCCCCCCTTTTCTCGGTGCGGACTTACATTTTTTCGCTCGGGAGCGCGAGTTTTTTCTACAGTGCTTTTCTCTCGTCGGTGAGTTGGTTTCTCTTCTATTTTTTAAGTTTCTAAGGTGAGTGGTGAGGAAACCTTTGTCCTAACAAAATATAAGCCCCAAACAAAAATAGAATAAAAGGTAACATAAAAATAATGCTCAGACTTGGTTCCTTACATCCTTTGTTTCTATTTAACAAGATAAAAGTTAGAATCTTTGCCACATGACTAATTAGGCTTATGGTTCTAAAATCCTCACACTTATTTGCTTTTGGTTTTTTGGGGATTGGAACAAATATAGACTGTTTGAAGTCTTCAGGAAGGTATCCCAGTTCGTAGATGTCATTGCATAACTTAGCTAGAACTTTGATCCATTTTGGATCTATATTGTCTGGGCCAGCAGTCTTACTGGGTTTAAGTTTATCAATGGCTTTTACAACTTCCCATTTGAGTAAGTACCAATGGCCTTCTAACTTCCTGGGAGATTCAATCTTCTCCCTGTCACCTTGGAATAATTCCTTTCCATATTCATACCACCTTTTCATTATTTCTTCCATCTCCAAGATTATTCTCCAATTTAAATCTCTTATACCCTGTGCTTGAAAATTCTGTTTTTTAAAAGTAACTTCTTTGATTTTTTCATAGTTCTATTTTATTTTATTTTATATTCTTTATCCAAACTTTCAATTTCTTCACATTTTTTGTTAAGCCACTCTTTTTACACTCTCTTTTTATAGATCTTGTTAAATTTTTATATCCTGGTTTATTTTTCAAACTTTTCCTGTTCTCCATCAAATTTAGAATTTTATCAGTCATCGAAGGTTTGCTAATTTTCGTAATGTATTCTGGGATGTTATTAGCAGCAGCTCTACTTATATATTCCTTAAAAGCATTCCATGCTTTATTGATATCCTCTGTTGATTGATTATATTCTTTATTTTATTGTTATAGATTTCCCTATTAAATTCATAATTAAATTTTACTTTTATGTTTTCTTCCTTTAATATTGCTGAATTTAACTTCTTTGATACTGACTTTTGCTTACAGGTTTTTAGTTTAACTTTTGCTTTCTGAGGCAGTTTCCCAGGGTGTGGTTGTTGGCATGCACTACCAACTACTTGGAGCCATAAGTGAGAGTTGGGTCTTCATGGGGAACAGTCTACAGTGTCCTCTATTTCAGTGAAGCTGACACTTTCAAGTTACTACCCCTCTAAGAACCCCATACACCCCTTTAATAGCTTTAGTGTAGTATAAAAATTTAAAAAGTAAGTGTTGAAAATAGTTTTCTTATTTTTGATATTTTAATTTTAATAGGATTTAATAGTGAATTGATGTGTCAAACCATTGCATATGCAAAAACCATTATTTTTCAAAATAAATCATAACACTTTCTACATTTATGGTCAAATACAGAGAACATTTAGCCAAAAGTATAAGACATTGTGGATATTTAAAATTGTGGAAATAAAGTTAGACTTAATTAATTAATTAATATGCATGTCAAATTTCATTCACAAAAAGATTTGGAATCATCATTCATCATAAGATTCTGAAGATTGTGCTAGACAAAAATATATAACTGCTGTGCTATTTGTTGAAAATTTCTGAAATTGTGTAGGGAGGTTTGTGTATTAGGGGCATTGATGCTATTAAATTTTGGTGATTAAAGGTCAAGGAAGTGGGGAGATAAAGGGGCCATGCGTCATGTCTCGAGTAGGGTGAGACTTGACGACTATGTTATTCATTATTAGCATTCACAACTTTTTATAAAACCCATTCCTATTCTCAAAATTAAGCTTTTTGCCATTTTTATAACAGATGGCACCACATGCAGTTTTAAATGTTGCTAGAAGAGTTAAGCGACTCGTTGATGGACTTTTTGGAGTGACTATATTTTTTTCAATAATGTAATGTTATTAGATAGTTGGTTGCATCATAAATTCGTGGTGGATCCAGTTTTCATTTAATATGAAATTTTGAATTTTTTGTGGCAGTTCAGTTTTGGAGTCAATTTCCATTCCTTGCTTAATTTGGCTGCAATCTTGCTAAGGATCGGTCAGCTAAAAATTCTGATTATTGATATCACATATTAAGGAATTTATCCACATATTTCTAAAAGTTGAAATATTTTCCGATATAAATTATTACAAAGAACTAATATAAGTGTTCATCTATTGGTTTAATATCTTAAAGAAATGACAATTTTTTTTTATATGGTGTATAAAATAATAGATATCTACAAAAGAGGAATAAACTTATGCCTCTTTTACATTTTCATTTAATAACATTAACTCCTATTATTGTGCTATAAAATTAGTTGTTATTGCTGTAAATAGGGGATTTCTTACCTATGCTTTTTAGCATGCTCCACTATAATGGTGAAGTGCTTACGTTAGGACTTTTGTCTGTCGTCATATTTTCACACGCATGCACAATGACTTCACTTTCGTTACCGAAGTGTTATGTTCTGTTCAATCCATTTATTGCACATGTCCATGCACATGCGCAATAACTTTACTTGTAAAAACTCTTTTCAGACTTATTTTTCTTCTTAGAATCAAAATAAGTCAATTGAAGTCTTTGTATAAATGATAACATTTCTTCATATTCAATTCTTTTATATCATATATTGAGCATTAACTGGATTATTGTAAATTAAAGACAAAAAACCTATTCCAGCAACTATTTTTAATTTCATCTAACACTTCAGCTATTTGTGGAGGCATTGTCAGGATCGAACACTTTGAATAGAATTCTTTAATGTTTAAATATTACATTCTAATCCATTACTTTAAAATGTAATATTTAAACATCTGTAAACCAAATCCCTTACTGTATATTCAATGAAAAATTCTTCTGAACAACTACTTGATTCCAAGAATTTATTGTAAACAAAATTAATATTTGATTCGCTTTTGTGGAGCATGCTATCAGATCAGCTTGACCAATCTTGTTGTATAGTTAGACAATCATGAACACATTGGGATTAGTTTTTTCTGTATTTGATGTTTTTTTAATAGAATAGCTATAGAAGAGAAAAATTTGCATATAATACTTGATTTTAATGCTCATCTTTTTTGTACTTTTCTGGTCTCAAAAATTAGCGTATGCATTAGAATCAATTTACACATTAGAATCACACACAAAGTCAACTTAATGCAGCCTCATTTGTGTCGTTTACTCTTTGGTTGACGTGTATTATGGCATTGGTATGGACACTTTGGTTTTAGAATGTTTTAAGTGATCTTTTGAACTATTGCAAGTCAAGCAAACAACATCCAGCAGACAAATCTCTATAAATCAGTGTTTAAGCAGAGACTTATCCACTATGCTGAAGAACATGCATATATCTATATCAATATGATACTATATATCTGGTAAATTTCATGCTTGTGCATACCGGCCTGAAATTTCACTATTAAAACATCAGTCGTAAGATAATTTCAACCACAATTTTGTATTGGTGCGCAGATCGTCATACCCGATAATGGAGTCATAAATAAATACTCTGAAAGATGTTTACAATGCTTCATGATGTTCATGAGTAAATAAAATGTTTTTCAAAAAATGTGTTTTATACCATTTAAATACATAAAAATGCAGTTGCAATAAGTTCAATAATAGGGTGCATGTTACATTTGCATGTTACTTTTTTGTGTTTTGACATTTGAAAATTGAATGTACAATAGAATAGAGAAAACATTATTTTAATATATACGTAGTATAAGCTATACCACTAGTCTAATGGTTCATGCAACTTTGTAAATAAAGTTTGAAAAATATTTTGTATTTAAATTATAAAAAATAGAAATGACAACATGTGATTCTTTCTTATCAAATGGCACAAGATTGCATTCATTTAATTCTTTCAACAAGGAGAATGGGTTCCACATGGGTTTACATTGGGTTCCACAAACAAAAAACTGTGTTGACTTTTTTGAAGAGAGCTAAAATTATACAGTTCAAAATTATAGATTGGATCCTATAATTAGAATTTAATTAAATTAAATTATGGTAAGTACAAACTTTTTTCACACTTTTTTTGTGTAAAGATTGCCAAATAATTTTTTCAAAATTTTGAGATCAGAATAAAAAGTATGAATTTTGTTTAATCTATTGGGTGATTGTAAAATGCCCCCTATTGACACCTTGTAGAAAGATATTTAGCAGTCTGAATGCATCCAAATCCAGTACAATGACATGTTAGGAGGTGTGGAGGACATTTCTATAAAAGTTAGCTTCAAAACTTGCCATTGTCACACTTTGGTGCTGCAAGCAACAAGCATTTTATCTGTAAAAGATACTTTGCTATATAAAAATCCTAATAATGTGGGGATACTACAATCCTCAATCCTCTGATTTTTCTTGTACGGTGCAATACTATCTTTTGATATTCCACATTTTCGACATGTCTCTTTAGACCATACTTTTGAAGGATCTCCACAATCAAAATCACAAGGTTTAAAATCCAGAAAAAATGTGGCCAGATAACAGAACAATTATGCATGCATTTCCTACTATCAGTAAAATGTATTTACAAAAAAAAAGTACATGGGAATTACAGTACATCCAGTGTGTGTGCGTAAACAAGAATTTGCATGGCATAGAATACTGGGTGGCCAAAAAGTTTAGGTTGTTTTTGCAATAACTACTATTGCCCATGTGCAAATATTTTTTTGCTTGCTGTATAACTTAATGTAATTATTGGTTAAAAAATTGACGTAAAATCCCATCTCAGAAAACTTGTGGCCAAAATTAGTGTAGGTTATATATATTGCATGATGCAAATGGTCGTGCGTGGTAAAGTGTTGGTATGTCATCAAAGGGTATGACACGTAATTACACCAAATCGACAAGGATCACACAAATTTAGTTTGATTTTTCATCCGAGCTTTGCTGCAACGTCAATTAATTGCATTAGACCAGGGGCGGGCAACCTTTTTCTACAAAAGGGGCCACATTTTCAAACTTTTGAACCGATGCAGGCCACACACCACACACAATAAACAAGAATGTGGGTAAATCACAAATGTTAATTTATAATCATATACGAATAAATAAAAGTGCACTTAATTTGACTTCTTTCACTGATGTGAATGTAATATATCCAAAATATTTGGTTGAATATTAGTCACTACTAGTTTTAGTTTTCATGCGAGTCTGTAAAAAGTAAAGAAATCAGCTAACAAAGTTGTAGAAAATACTGGTAAAAGTAAATTTTGCTGCATACTTTCTTAAATTGGGAAATTGATATACAGTAGAGCATCGATTATCCGACCCCCGGTTAACCAATGTGACCGTTCTAGTCGGCAAATTTCAAATGTCCGCTGGTGATGTGGCGCTACAATATTTGGTTATGTCTTGGCTACTTTAATATTATTTTTGTTAAATTTTTGCATGTTTTAGCTGGCAACACTGGCTTAACCATGAAAAGGAAGCCAGTATTTAAATGAGGCTTAATTTTCTAATTATGAGTGGTTGTTTGTTTTGTGATCAATAAAATAATTTAAAAATAATTTTTAACGATACAATAGTAATGATTATTATTTTAAAAAAAATTTTGTTAGGCTTAACATCGCTATTAACCTACTTCGTGTTGAATTTTCATCAATCTACTAATATACTAATTACATGGGATATACTATATTTTTTTTAATGTATTTTTTTAATTCTTTTTGGTTATCCGATTTTTTTCAGTTATCTGACCAACCCGAGTCCCCAATTGAGTCGGATAATCGATGCTCTACTGCAGTGTTCCGCAACCTTTTTCTACTTGCGGCACACCCATGACTCAACACGGCACACCAAAATGTTATTCCCCTCAAAAACGTATAATATGATACTATTAATAGAATTACGTAATGCCACTAACCTATTATTATTGTTATTAAGCAGACATCAACACCTGTGAGCAATTTTTTTTACATATAATTTCTTAGAATACATAAAAATGTGTGGCTTGTAATAAAGAATAAACAAATATCATCTTATTTCATCAGTGCTGTGGCAGAGAATGAAATACAAGCATAAGAAACACAACAACTGTGATAAAAATATATAAATAAAATTTGAAATTAACAGAATATGTAAAAGTTCATGTCACACCTTTCACCATGTGACGGCACACCGGTTGAGGAACACTGCTCTACTGTATTTATTAATATTTTGCCCATCCCTCCATTAGACCCTACATCTAGAAAACATGTCACTTAAAAGGACACGTTTTTCATTGTCATAACATAAGAAGACGGTTGTCGGTCGAGTAGAGGTGATGTTGCATAGGTTATGTGAACCAAAACATCCATTCTGGAGAGAATTGGTTGTATTGGAGAATGGCTCCCAAAGTTTCATTGCACATCTATTTTGAAGTTAATGTTTGTTGTCAGAGAGCCAGTCAATGAAATCTGCACAAAATAAAACTCAGTATTGACAGTTTTCTTATTATTATTCTGTAATTGTCTTTTTCAAAAGAAGTCAGCAGTAACAAGACCTCTATTGTGTTGGCTTATATTATTTCTAATTACAGATTTATTGATGATTTTTTTAATCCGTAAAGTTAAATTAACCCAACTTAGGAAAATCTCGTCACTGCAAAATCCTTATTAGACAGGTTAAAGATAATTTTAATTGTAAACTGTAAATTTGATGTCGTCTCGTCTTAGTTTTTGGCTGATGACATTGTCACAATCGCTCGAAATCCAATTGTCCAATAAAAGTTTATTAGTGCCGAGTTAAACTTTTATCTGATAAAAATCTGGCATGAAAAATTATTTCTTTCATATCCAATTGTCCTGCATAGATAAAAGTGTGGTGGATCCATTTCTCACACCACATCAAAGATCTTAGAAATTAAACAATGCTAATACTCTCTGTGATGTACCGGTTAGTGTATAGTTACGCCAACATTAATATATAGTTAAAATTTTTACATCAATTTGCCAAAAACTTGATTTCATAATATAAGACTCATCCACCGGTGTATTCAAACAAAGGCAGTGTTTGAAATACAAAGTGGTTAAAAATGCATTTATTTAAAAAAAATCAGTCAAACGACAGAACACTAGTTGACACGATAAACTGTAATCAATTGAGAAGCTGCATTTACTGTAGAATAATGTTCGTGTATGCAGTTGTTGCATTTAATCTGCTTTGACATTTTATCTTTATTGGCGTTGCTGGCTGAGCAGATTTAGAAACTTGACCATGCACACTGTGCAAAACTATTGCTTCAGAAATGTATCTGTAGTCACAACTTATTTTCATTTATATAAAAAGAATTTATCTTATTTCTACCTGTGTAGTGTGATATTTCTAATTTACAATAAGTATTTATGTAAGGAATTAACATGTTTTTGAACTATTTGTTTTATTTCCAAAATATTACATTACACTTCTTTTTTACAAACTAAGTACACACCTAGGGGAAGTCGAGACAAAGAATGGGTCCGTGATTAAAAGCTTTTGTATTTTAAGCTTTTTGTTGTATTTTACATTATTTCGAAATATCCCGACAATGTGCATTTCTTCTCGACATGTCGTCGACCCTTCCGTAATAAGAAATCTAGTTATACAACTTGTCAAGATACTAAAAAAGTTAATTGCATTGGTATGCAAAACTAGTTCTTAGATATCAAATTATATTGGTATTACTACCTTTACATTTTACAATTGTCTTTTTCACCAAATGTAAGTTTAATTCGATGCAACTTAGAACAGCGGTAATGTCGTTATTGGAATGGTGCAGAAAAAGTTTCCTCTAACCCCACGTACAAAATTGTAAAATTTACCATGGAATCCAATTGGTGCAGTTTGTATTTCCACATTTGGAATACAGACAACATGTTGTGACCATTGGTTTTTATTTCGTATACTATTATAATAGACCACCTGTAAGTAACAGACCAGCAAAGATGCCAGTTATGGTGCCACCAGTTGAAGCAGATGGGCAAAAAGTGCATTCTTGTGATTACAGTCCCATATTTTTACTAAGGAGATTGTTTTTTTCTCTGCATTTATCTTAGGAATTACTCTTGTATTTTGTAGGCAAGTTTCACTAGTCACTGAACCCATGTTTAATGCATTGTAATTGATAAAAAATAAAAGTTGTAATTTTTAACATAATAAGTTTTAATATTTTTAGCAATTCTTACCAAATTTATGCTGTTGCACTTCCGTGTGAAGCTGTGCAGTTGAGTTATTGTGTTATTAACTGTACTGACTGTTTGAAATTACTTTCCACAGGTAATTTTAATGCAAAAGATACAACTCAATATGTTTGAGTGATTTAAATACTAGAAACTACATGAAGCAGTTTTAAGTCATGAAATGTTTGATTTACTTTGTTTACTGTGTTACGCAGGTTTCCTTTAGGAAACAGAGTTGACAAAGAAGTGGGTAATTGCAATGAGAAGAGATGCATGGATGCCTATGGCTAGAAGCTATGTTTGTTCGGTTGGTTTTCACCATGCCAACTTTAAATATATAAATGGAAGGCGGTATCTAGGGCAATGTGTGGTGCTGAGTATCTTTCTACTTTCCACTGCACCTGAAAAAAAGTGTCACTGCCAAGAACTACTTGAAAAAGGAAAAATGGTTTGGATGAATATGATATAAATCAGCGATTCCAAAGTGGGCACTATCGTCTCTCTGTGAGTAGTGAGCAAATCTAGGGGGTGGCAAGGAGGTGCCAGAGGCACTGTACCAAATGGTGACCATAGGCAAAGTTGGAATCACTGACAATCTTTCCCTTTCCTCTTAAAACGGGTATGAAGAAACATGGTTTCCACGTGTTGTTGAGAACAATGTACAGTAAGGACATAGTGTAGAAAAGTTTTCCTATGAATATTTCCAAGCCTTTCTCACATGAGGGAAAATGGGTTAGGGGGCATTGGGTGTAACTTTATGGAACAAAAAGGGTGGTGGATTGAAAAAGTTTGGGAATCGCCGATATAAATGATGGAATAGGTTGTTTGGCTAAGGGACCTCGTCTGCTAGCATCGGGAGTTAATAATGTGATTGGTACTTTAATTAATAGTATCTTTAACGATAATGTTATTCAGAAAGGTCATAACTATTGTTGCCCCTGCCCCAGGAAGATACAGGAGAATAACATCTTGTATAACGAAAAATGTAAATGTCATCAAAAGAAAAAGAAAGTTTTGCAACAGATTTCACAAAGACAAAAAAATGTAGTTACTTTTTACGACATTATCAATTTTGTCTAAGGAGGAAGCTGGGATTGCTCATTTATACCTATAACTTTTAAAGGTACACTGTGGGAAATTTTCAAAAATAGAAATAAGCATAATGAGTATTCTTAGACTGCAAAACAATTTGCTTTACCCTTTTGCCAAATAAAAGTGCAGTGTTGTTCTTTCTTAAGGAACCGCATTAAGCTTCCTTGTCTGCGAACTCTACTGCTACAAGCATCAAAAGTAGATGGAGCTCCAGGAGAGCATTTTACTAAGACGGTATTAGAGTCAGGAAATCAAACCTTGCTCTGCTGTTTAATGGTCGATGAGATGGCAAATAGACTGGGACAGTGAAAAAGTAATTGGCCGATGTAATTTGGGACATAGTGCAATGGATTTTGACACGGTTCCTGTTGCTACAAATGCAATGGTGTTCGTGATTAATTTCAACAATCGCACATGAAAAATGCCAGTTGGTTATTGCTCGACTAATGACCTCTCGGAAACTGTACGAGCTGATATTCCCAGACTATATGAAACAAGTACAGAAGTGATTGCTGTAACATTTGAGGCTGCATGCAGCCTCAAACTTGTCTATGCTCACAGATATGGGGATGTGTTTTGATTCAGTTCCTATACAAAACTGGTTTGAACATCCTTCTTGCTCTGAGAAAAAGGTTATAGTATACTAGATCCTGCACATATGGTTAAATTGACAAGAAACTTGATTTCTGACAAAAACATTATAATTGATAGCCAGAGCAAAAAAATGATCAAGTGGAAATATTTTGTAAAGCTACACGAACTGCAACAGAAAGGTGTACATGCAGCAAACAAATTAAGAAAATATCATGTAGAATGGCACAGACAGAAGATACTATTATATTATTAATATGAAAGTCTGTGAAGCAATATTATATTAATGATATTGCTTCACAGACTGAGTAATTCTGTTGCAAAAGCATTTAAGTTGTGCAAAACCTTAGATTTGACAGAGTTTAGAAATGTTGATGCTACTACATCCTTCACAAAAAATATTCATACAATTTTCGATTTCCTTAATTCATGTCATCTGATGGGAAAGGGTTCAAAACATATTATAGCGAGGTGGAATAGAGACCACTGTTTTCATATTATTAATAATGGTCTCCAGTGTCTGAAGCAGCTGGATTTTGAAATTGAGCCAGGATCACTTAAGACTTACAGTAGAGCATTGATTACTTACAGTAGTGTGTCCTTAAGTACCCTCTCATGGTTGCGCCAGTGCTGCCAGCTAAAACACACACCAACAAAAACAATAATGGAGTAACTCAAGACATAGCCAAAGATTGCAGCGCCACAGTACTAGTGGAAATTTAAATTTGCCAACTGGAACGCTTTTGGTTGATCAATATTTGGATAATCGATGCTCTACTGTATTTGTTTCCACTATTTGTAATGCAAGTAGGCACAACAATCCAACAGCATTACAGTTTCAGTCTGCATACAGAAACTGCTTTCTGGCTGGCATTGTAACTTCAGTGAAAGGTAACTGTAAGCCTGATTCAACTGATCCACTCACAGTAAAAACTATGATCCTGTTGTAACAAGTGTTCTGCTTGGTACCAAGAAACCTACTGGTTATGATCTTATATCACGCAGCAATGATCAAAAGTAAAATTGTGTTGTATGTATGAATCATGCCACATTACCAACAAATGTGTGGAGTAATATATTGCAGAGTCTGTTGCTGTGGCAGTGAAGAAAGCTCATATATACAGTACTTCCTATGCTGATATGATGCTCAAAGAGGAGTATGCAGGCACCTTAACAAGCTTAAAGGATAATAATAGTGGACTGTCTAGAGCAGGGATGGCCAACACGTAGACCGTGGTCAACTGGTTGACCGCAAAGCTAAAGTTGAACAATTTGCTTTCACTTAAATTAATTAAATTAATGTTTAAAAATCTTAATTCGATAATTTATTCTTACAATAATAGACTGTCTGTGCAATGTACCCATATGTTTGTATTTATCCCGATGAACAATGCAAATGAATGTTAACTCATGTGCATATAAATGGCAATTTGCATCAAATGGTGCAAAATCATGTGTCAGACAGTAACATCTCATATTCATAGTCGCCCGCAGACTATATTTTACCGAAAAAGTAGCCCCTAAGGGATAAAAGTTTGGCCACACCCGGTCTAGAGCATCAGATGACGTAACTTTGTGCAACGTAGCAGAAAAAGTTCTGCATGCAAATTATAGTAATGCAATGTGAATTCAAGGAGATTCACTATTGAAATTATATACTGAAACTATGAGCATCATTTCTTCTCAATCCATTTTTATTTATTCAGCTCATTTATTTACTGCTACAGAATTTGAAGCAGAATCACATTATTGAGAATAAATCATGTGTGTCAGTTGTATTCTTCACAGCACAGTAGTAGTGCTGTAAGACAAATAAAAAATTGTTTTATGAGAATCAAAGCCAATGAAAAATAAACTCATGTATTTTCTTGTGTGGAGATTTCAGTAACATAAGCTATAATAGCAAGCTGTTTTTTTGTCAATTTGTCAGGATAGTTTGTTAATGCCAGTCACATTACTTTTTCTTAATTACCTGTTTTCTGCTCTTCCATGTACATTTTTGATTAAATAAATACACAATTTATTGCCAGAATATGCATAATTTTTATAATTTCTTTAGCAACATACCAATAGTTTTATCAAAATTGGTCTCTCTTAAAATACAGTTGAGTTTATTTTAAAGTTGAGAACAATACAACATGTATTAATGTTTCCAGCTACTATTTAAATTAAATTATACAAGGTCTGTTCAAAAAGTATCGGACCTTATTTTTTTCCGCGTAAACCAATGATGCGCGAGAGGCCTCCTTTGGTGGAGTTGTGGAGGGGACAGTCATGCACATCTCTGAATTTTTTCCCGCCTGCAGGAAGCGTCAGTCGTTGGCAATCGGCCTATGAGTGAGGTCATGTAGAGCGCTCTCGTCGGATTCCACTAAGCTGAAAAATGACTGAACAACGCGAGCAGCGGTATTACATCAAATTTTGCCAAAAACCTTGGCGATACCCTAGTGTAAATCATTCGCAAGATTCAGCAGGCTTTCGGGGACGATCCTCGAGG
>NW_019384302.1:872471-928303 GCF_000671375.1 Centruroides sculpturatus
GCAGAAATAGAAAAAATAAACTACAAATTAGCACCATCATATCAAAAAATGGAAAGCAGACTGTTAACCACGAACCAGAAGAAAAACCAGCAAATACCGATCGAAAACCAAGGTGTAGTATACAAAATTCCGTGTACCTGCGCAAACAAAAAACATTACATAGGAGAAACAAAAAGAAAAGTAAAAACTAGACTGAAAGAACACATAGCAGATCTTAAATACAATAGAATAAATTCTGCATTTTACGAACATTGTACTATAAACAACTGTAATATAGATAAAGATAACGTAGAAATACTGCATAAAGAAAAATTAACGTACAACAGAAAGTTTAAAGAAACTATAGAAATCATGAAAAGTAAAGACAGTATAAATAAAAACTTAAGTCTTAAAATAAACGAAAACTAGATTAATGTATTATAAATAATTTTTTTTCCTGTGAAAAGCAATTTCTCCTAGAAATAATTTTTCCAAGACAGATTTTGGTAAAAATCAAACCACAAGGTGGCAAACGTCATACGTGGCAACACTTGAGATACCAGCACAAAAGAAAAAATAAAAAGGGGGCGGAAACAGCTAAATATTTTTTGCAGTTGTGTTGTATCAAAATATGCGTAAAAGAGAAGGTTTTAGAAGATTTTAACCTTTTAATTTGTAATATATACTAGTTTATTTACAAAAGATTAAAGCAGATTTTAATGTTTTTAAATTATACAAAGTTTAACCAAAAGGTACGTCTGTATATCATTTATGTACTCATTGTTTTATGTAAATTCTCCACTGTAATAAGTTAAAATATATATATTGTATTTTAGTTGACTGAAGAGGGGCAAAGCCCGAAACGAGTACAAAACAATGTACCGTATCGACTCAACTAATAAAGGAATTTGATGGAAAATTTGCCATCTGTCTTTGGAATAAAACACAATACTAGTGTTTACTACGCCACAAATATAAAACAGGACACGGTTTCAAAAAACAAATCAAAGAAAGTTTTTTGGTTAATTGAACAAAAACAAATATTGAAAAAGTCTGAGATAAATCCCGGTCTGGATACGGTACAAAAGAATAATCTGACGACAAAGACGAGGGGCCGTAATATAGTACAGTGTGGTCTGTTTCCTAAATGGCACAATGTGTGAAAAGGGTTCTCCAGCCTGTTTTGTGCATTGTCTGTCGGAGTCAATTCTTTTCAAAACTTCTTAGGTGATTTTCACGACAAAGGAATTTCAATTGTAAACTAATCTTTTTTAACTGTAGGGTTTGAAAATACTTCTAAATTATACAATACAAAATTAAAAGATATTTCAATAAACAGATTAACTTAAAGATAATATATGCCAGATTTGAATATATTCTAATAATTTACTGAACATTCCATGTTAACCAAGTTTCCATCGTCTAAAGTGCCCGAGTTCACGTTACCTTAGAATAGTGATTCTCAACCTTTTTTCCTTCACAATACACTTTTAATCTATACTAATATTATAAAGAGGTAATGTTTGTAAGTTTGTTTGCAGCAGGTAATCTCCGAAACTACTCATCTGATTTCAAAAATTCTTTCACCAATATTTAGAATGGAACCTCAGGGTGGACATAGGCTGTATATTATTCCGTTAAACATTATATAAATTAAAATATATAATCTAGGTTAAGGCTTTTATGTCCAACAGATGGCGCTACGAGTACGATGACCTAAGTTTGCTTTTCTGTGAGGCATTATGCTTTTCTGAGAAACGAACTAAAGCAGATCATCATCTATCTATCTATATAAATAAAAATGTAATGTTTGTTTGTTCCTACCAATTCCTTTGAAATTTTGACACAACGCTGCATTCGAATATGCATGTGTTTTTATATAATATACATGTCAAAATCCCCCCTGGGGAGATGGACAGGATTAAGGCTTACCATAAAGTACTCTGGTTTTTTGCATTTTTGATTGGGTTTTAATAGGGCATGTCAACAGAATATACACTACAAAGGGATTTTTCGATATTTCCCGCAGGGGAGAGGGACAGGATTAAGGCTTACTGTGAAGAACTTGGCTTCTATTATACTATTTCAGATGGGGTTTTTTGCGTTTTTGATTGTGTTTTAATAGGGTAAGTCAAGAAAATGTACACTAAGAGTTTTTCGAAAAATTCCCCCCACGGGGAAGTGTTATACATTTATAATAGATACATTTTGAGCCACAACAATGCGTGGCTGGGTCTGCTAGTAATTTAAAAATTTGGTGGCGCACACAGTTATTTCGGTAAGTGCTGCAGGGCAACTGGTGACATCATAACTGATTTTTAAATGCAGTTGGTTATTTAGGTCACATTTTCTAAACGCCTTGATAAATATTGGCAGTTACCAATAACACAGATTACAATTTCCAATCACGCCCTAGGAAGGTAGAACCAATTGAACTACTTGTCTGATGTCGCATATGTATGGATATTTGCAGTGCAGCACATTTCAAGAATCTCACAGTGGCACAGTGGTTGAAAATCACTGTCTTAAAAGATAAATAAGTGGTTGTTACATTAGACTAATTTTCATATTTGCAACTTTCAATTTAATGTAAAGATATTTGATATATCAAGTAATGGTAAATAAATTTAACAAGATTTGAAAGTAGGAAAAGCATTCATATGTAGTTATATGAAAGCTTAGAAGAACAGATTAACTTAGTTTAAGAAATTAAATTTTCTTTTATTTAATTAATTTATTTTAAATAAAAACATATTTTCTGTTGAAAAAATGATAAAATAATACTATATTTGCTCTCTCAGATTTAAATTCAAATAATAATTTTGGATCGGGAATGGCATTATTTTGCCAGATTAATACAGATCCACTCACCGGCCACATTCAGAAATGTTCTTTATGATTACGGAAAACCATTTGCCCAAAATGACATATTATATGAGATAAAATCATTTGGAAACGTACTCGATATGGATCATTTGTTGTATATTTGTTCGTTTAAAAATATTAGTAACTTTTGCCTAGACTTCCCCTATTCCTAATTTTTTTTAAAATCTAATTTAGGAAAATAGATGTAGAAGATTTTGGCTGTGCCTTAAAATTACACGATTGCCAGATTAATTTCATTGGCAGTAATTCCATTCTGAACTGGGTGAAATCCATGTTTAATTAAAATCCCTCAGTATAAAATATTGATATTAGGTAAATATCGATCCTTTATCAATATTTTACAATTTGATTAGAAATTGCTTTCTAAATTATAATAATGTTTTAACTAATATTTAAGAATTGTTTAAACTTAGAGAGCATTTTAAGAAAAAAATTGAGGTACTTTTACTATTTGATTGTTATTCTCTGGTTGTCTCACCAAATGGAATGTTTTAAACCGGTAGATCACAGCGATTCGACGCGAAACTAAAGCTAGTTTTTCACAAAAGTACGGTCCCATCTTCAGTAGCACCCTGAGTATTATTTACAATCTGGACGACTGGCTTCCCAATTCGTAAAATAGCACATATCCTTCTGAAAGGGTAACTTCGTTTGAACTGATGGCAATTGCACTGAAAATTTAAATAAATAAATAAATAAAATGTAAAAAGTTTATGACATTACAGAAAATTCAAATCTAAAGAAACTACTAACTTTTCGTCGTTGTATCTGTACCATTGATGAGTGTCTGGATGACAGCAAGATGCCGTGTAGTGTCCTGAGAAAGAACTACCGCTGTGATGGACCACGGCATATAAATTATAATTTGCACGGCCTAAAAATTCAAATTTTTATTAGTTATCATCATTCCAATATGGCAAAATATTGTCTAATAATGAAAGGATAAATTACCCCTAGCCAATTGTGTTGCGTATGGAATCATGTCTAAGCCACTGAGCGGATATTCTACGGTGGTGTGAAGCTTGTCCCGAAAACTACCACTCTGGGAAAATCTCTTTAGATCTTTGAATTATTAAGGAGAGTCTTGTTTTTATAAATAATTATTTATTTCTAAAAGACTACATGATAATTACGTAATGTTAGCCATAAAACTACATATAATGTTTTTTAATGTTTCTGGTTATTTAATATCATGCACATTTAATTCAATTCTGAATTAAATATGCATGATATTAAGCTTTTAATATTGAAGACTATAAATATAGTTAAAAATATAGTGATGTTCGAAATAACAAAAGTCTGACATTTGATCATTTCCATCTGCAAAGGCAGCTTTAATATATTTGAAAACATCTGCTACTACTGCTACTTTCCTTGTTAAGCTGAAGAGAACAAACTGTCAAAATTTGTGAAATGTTCTCAATTTTTTTAAAACAGTAAATATTGATTCAGATTTGGAAGTTTTCCACAAAACTGATGAACTGACTATTATCACTATCTTCACTGCTAACACAAACAGTCTTTAAGATTAGAAAAGACAAATGTCTATTGTGAGAAATCAGAGGCAAAGGGGATTCCCTATTAACTGCTTAATCAGCGACGGTTTGGCGAAAACCATTCACATTGTCAGTGGATGGCTTTGTAGATTATTGGAGACAAGGAAATTGAGAGATTTCTGTCCCCTGTCAGGATCTGACACCGGTTAGGAGGGTTAGGTGCGTCCTAATGCACAAATCAAACAAATGTGGAGTAGGAGGGTCAATTCAAACTGTCAAGTGGGGAGCGCAATCAGTAAGTTGATAGGGTGTCCGAGAAAGACGGACAGACAGGTTAACAAGTAACAAAAGTTTAATACATCTCTAAATCTAAGATTACAGAAGACTACAGAATACACAACTAAGCTACTTGCATCAGCATGTGGCTCACAAGGTTCTCGGGAAACTGTTCCCATTTTATCTATGTTTAAGGAGAGAGTGAGTTTACACATGGGCTAACAAAATACTCTGAGAAAGAGATGTTGTCCTCTATTTCCCTGGAGGAGTATATAGCATTCTAAGGCGAGCCATGGTCTCCGTCGTATGGTGGTTCTAGTCGAATCTCTCTATGGCTGAGTATGTCCGCTCTGAGGAGGTTCGCCTGGATATAGCGAGACGGGTGTTGCCTGTAGGGAGGTTCACCAGTGTCCACCTGGGACTCAAGTTCTAGCCTCTTCTATCCTCCTGAGGCCTGGGAAAACATAGAAAACTATGACCTCTCAGTTATGAGATTTTTTCACTGGTCCTGGCTGAAGCCAATGGGAGATAATGTGTAAAATCTCTCATTCGAATGACACTCAATTCTATACCCCTACAAATGTTTCAGACTAACATATTTTTTCCTTACTTTACGATCGTGACGGTCAATCACAAGAACAGAGTGGGGTTACTTTTCCGTAGGTCAAGAACCCAAGAAGATAAGGAAGCAGAGAGGATTATGATACTGGACATAATATCTGTTTTTAAAAGAGAATGTCTGTCTATACATTTAGATAAAACAAGTGGTAATGTCATGACCCTTTAGCAAAGGAATAGCAACCATTGTCATATATGTCCTGACTATTGTTGCATTCCCCTAAAGCAGTTTTCAGGTATGTATTGACTAATAACTTTGGTATGAATTTTGTATCAGCCACAATTATTTCCATCATATTTTTCAAATTTTGACAAATTGATCTTCTCTGACATGTATTCTAACTAACTATGTCAAAGTAACCTTTGGATAGCCAACGAAATTTCCAAAATCCTCATACTTCCAGTTTCTGCCCTTTGGAGATTTTAACAATGAAAAATACAGTACTGTACTTTGGCCCCATTGCAATCATTACTTCAAAATTAAGAGGAGTCCATTTTAAGATGTCCTTCCCCTCTCCCCCTCCTTTAGTTAACCACTGTAATACTTGACAATTGATTCATCTGATATATATACAGTGAAGGATTTTATATCTTTAAGTTGGTTTTAATTCTTTTATAGTTTTGTGTGTTCATATGTTTTTTTCTACAAAATTTTTTCCAAATTTTATTTTTAATCTTTTTATTCTATTTTCATAGTATGTATTTTATTTTACTTAATTTTTATTTTAGTTTTACTTGCTTTACATTCTTACTTAATTGATTTTAAATAAATATTGTTTCAGGTAACCTTATCTTTTTCTCTGGGTTTTAAAAATGTGTAATATAAATAATCATTAATTATAATGTAATTTATTAAGCAATATTTTGTGAAATCCAGGAATGGATACCGTAATTATTTTGACCGTGTTTATTATATTAACATAAACACTAAAGTTGTGAGTCACAACAGGACTTTCTTTGACGATTGAAATAG
This sequence comes from Centruroides sculpturatus, assembly GCF_000671375.1. Classification (NCBI taxonomy): domain Eukaryota; kingdom Metazoa; phylum Arthropoda; class Arachnida; order Scorpiones; family Buthidae; genus Centruroides; species Centruroides sculpturatus. Next base: position 878,700 of record NW_019384302.1, read on the forward strand.
AATAAATAGGGCCAACCACGATAGAATAGTGCTTGGAAACCCAATTGAGGGAGATTCAAATAGGGACACCTCCACACCCTTCCCACCATACCATTGAAAATTCCCTGTCTAAATTCAACCATCAACACTTATACAAAGAAGAAAAAAAAAAGAATACCACCTAAATGAACTTAAAGAAATATAAGTATAAAAATTTCAATTATAAGTTGTAAACTCTCTCCATTTGCTAGAAAATGTTCTAATCTTAGTTCCTCTTTAAGTATATTAAACTGGATTGTTGTTATTGTTAATCTTAATTTGTATTTTGTTATTAGTATTAATAAATTTAAAATCTTGCTTAGATATTGAGTATGTTTGATTTCCAAAATAGTTAAGGTTTACTCCAGTGTCTTCCCCACAGTCAAAACGTCTCTCTCCTATAAATCCAGAAATTTTTGATAAAGTAAAATTGGATCCTAGCCTGCATTAAATTTGACTAGGTGGTGTCTGGAAATCTTGATAAAATTCCAAAAAAATTGGAATATTTACTTATTTCCGATTTTCCAACAATTTAATGGCCATTCAAAACTGTGTGACGGGTCAACCAGAACCCCAGAAATTCACAATTTATAATTGTACAAAAAAAAAAAAAAAAAAAAGGTTTGAAGAGGGGCAAATATGCATAACCTTTGTACAAAAACAATTGGAAATTATAAAGAAGATAGACTTTACAATTTTGTAAAGTGTGTTCCTGTATGATAAGTTCTATACAGCAATTTTGTGCTTTATTCCTGAAGTACACAAAGAACAAGCAGCTATCAAGTAATAAAGAATATCATCTATGAATGCACCAAATTTATGAAAAAACAATTATTATAGAGGATATACAAGAATTATTTCAATTGGACATAGAAGAACCAGAAAAGAAAATCTGGAGACAAGAACTTAGTATAGATCTCAAAGTATAAAAGAACATCAAAAAGGTGATCCTATTATAACATAAGAACAGTAAATTTTATAAAGAAAATTATAAAGTTGTTAAAAAATTTTTTAAAAGAAAAACTTGTAATAATTAAAGTAGATGAGGCAAGACAATCAGTGCTAGTGAGAGAAGATTGATTCAAAGCAAAAATAACTGAAATAGTGGGTACAGAAAATTATACCAGGAAATCAACAGGTGAGAAAAAAAACATATTGGATTTTGATAATCTTACAACACCAAAACTAAATATAACACTAAAAATGCATAAAGGAGAGAATTTAAAATCTACTAACAGTCTACATTTCTCTCTATTGTAAAATTTATACAGTTAAGCTTTTTCTTAAGAAATTTTTATATTTAAATCTAGATACAACAAAGAATACAGATGTTTTTATAACAAAACTAATGGGTCTTAAAAAATTAAGTCATCATATAGAATGAATATACAGCTTAGATATAGTATCAATATATCAGTCAATAAAATGGAATAATTCCTAGAGAACTGGTTACATATTGATAATAAAATGGGAATTAGTTAAAGAGAATTTAATTAAACATAATATAAAGCAAGAATTTATAGAACTAACCTTTAAAAATAATTTTAAAGCAGAAAATAAATTTATCAACAAAAAAATGGTATATCTATGGTTCTGTTATAGGCTCAAAATTATCAGATATGTATGGAAAAATAGATCGGCAAATATTGAATATGCAAGGGACAGTTTGTAAGGAGTAAGTCCAATTGTTATTGTTATTTTATGTTTTGGTGTTATTTTTAATTATTACTATTTTCTGTTTTTGACGTTTCATTATATTTTTAAGGACTGAAAATCCCAAAACAAACTTAATTCAAATGAACATTCACTTGCACATGTGACTGATCCTGTAACACTCAGAAATATGTAAATAGTGTGACATTACACTTTGTAAGCCAGTTAAAAGACAACTTACCAGTTCAACAGAGAAGTGTGTTCCTGAAAGCAAACTTGAGTGTATGAGTATCAAAGGCAATCTACGTTTGCACTGAATTGTCTGACAGTATGTTTAATTTTGTGTAACACCGCTTTTTCAGATTTTGATCACGTGGCACATTACAAGTTTTCTGAACACATTATGTAGCTATTTATCTTTAATAATAAAATAACTAACTTAATTGATTTTAAATAAATATTGTTTCAGGTAACCTTATCTTTTTCTCTGGGTTTTAAAAATGTGTAATATAAATAATCATTAATTATANTTTTCGTCGTTGTATCTGTACCATTGATGAGTGTCTGGATGACAGCAAGATGCCGTGTAGTGTCCTGAGAAAGAACTACCGCTGTGATGGACCACGGCATATAAATTATAATTTGCACGGCCTAAAAATTCAAATTTTTATTAGTTATCATCATTCCAATATGGCAAAATATTGTCTAATAATGAAAGGATAAATTACCCCTAGCCAATTGTGTTGCGTATGGAATCATGTCTAAGCCACTGAGCGGATATTCTACGGTGGTGTGAAGCTTGTCCCGAAAACTACCACTCTGGGAAAATCTCTTTAGATCTTTGAATTATTAAGGAGAGTCTTGTTTTTATAAATAATTATTTGAAAATACTTTAAAAAAAGAAAAATTATAGAACATTACACAATTATAAAAAATGTATATAATATTAATTTAAACACAGGTATGCAACCAGCAGAATGCTGGGATAGTTGCATAGATATAAATACACAAACTGATTGTTAATGAATAGTGTTTGTTGGCAGCTAAAACTGCTGTAATGAAGAGAAAATGTTACAAGTTTGATATTATAATGTTTCTATGAAAGTTTTATGTAAGTTTTATTTTATTTGTTTTGGTTACATTTGAAGAAGGATATTTACAACCGAAATGCATTTTATAATAACAAATGGAATAATAAATATACATATTGGTAAAACAGTGCATTGAGACTTTTAATTTGTTGCTGGAACCATAACTGGACTTATTAGAATGGCTATGGAAAGAGAAACCCTAGCAGATACCTATTTAATACAGTGAAATATTTACTTAGCTGCTCATAAAAAAAGGTCAACTTCTTTTATGATTTTTAATAATTTAAATAAAGTTTCAAAAACTATTAACATTCCATAAGAAAGGGGTCATGTACACAGACTCTACATGGCTCAAATTTGTTGATTATAAAATCCGAGTCTAATGGTAGGAGAACAGAATCATATATTTGATTATTTCCTGAATATTCAATTCTTTATATTTGACTACTAACGTATTCATTCCTGTCAGAGAAGCTATTACTCGGTGGGTGGTAATATTTGAATACTTGAGTATTTGTTTAAAAATTCACAAAGAATTGAATGCATTTGATTCTCGTATGCTAATGAAATAATCTGAAAAAAATTAATTTTTCACATTAATTACCAATTTGAATTAATAATGATGATTAATCTGCTTTATCTATATATTCTAATTAATTTTAGATTTTTTTGTTTCATTTATAATCAGTAAAAATTGTCAGGGTGTCAAAACTTTTTATCAAGGTGAAAAGAATTCTCCAATTAAAATGAGTTGGAACAATTGGACTAGATTAAACTTTTCAGCCTGGAATATAAAGCTCATACTTTTATAAAATTTTACAACCAAGTATTTCAGAATAAGTTTATATTTCATATATTGATGATGGGCATGTTGTGTTGTTGTATATGTCTCTTGCAGAAATCTTCAAGTTTATTTTCCCACTGATTTGACAATGTTGATATCAATGTCCCCGAAGGTGTGGTTCTGAAGCTTCCTAAAACCAAGCAGATGAGTGGAACTACATTAATATCAAAACAGCTGCACTTTGACATTAACTTAAACTAATTATCATATGCTTACAAATGGTAAAAAAAAAATGGAGTTCATCAGTAAAATAATGTTATTCAGCATTAAAACCACTACTAATAACTACAGATAATATGACCCATAGTACCACACCCGTGGAACACTAAGGGTCATAGATTGTTTGGGATTTCATTTTTTTTTATTTCAAGAAAATAACAACATTCAATGGCAGAAAATTTTACTATTACAAGTGAAATAGTTATGGTACATGCACATATAAGATAAAAAATATTGAAAAAATTTTTAATTTTTTAAATAATATTATGTAAAAAGTGACCTGTGATACTTGTACTCTCCTCCTATTTAAAAGAAACTAAATACATAATTTTACAACCTAAAAATGTAAAAAAAAAAAAAAAGTAATATGTTTATATTTTAAAGAAACTGCAAGCTCATATTAACAATGAAAAATTCACAGGGGAGATTATTCCACTGACACTCACTACATCCATTTCTGGTTATTACCATTTTTTTGATGAAAGCAATTTTTGTCCGTAATGATGTCATCTCATGGAATTTTTTAAAATTACAAATCCTTAATATCTCTGACAAAAAAAGGATACGTAATAATAATATCTGTGGGAATTTATGAACCATAAGCTTTTTTATACATTTCCTCTTTGCCTTGCATCTTGAACAAGTCTGAAAAAAATTTATCATTTAAATTATAGTTATACAATAATATCTGTGGGAATTTATGAACCATAAGCTTTTTTATACATTTCCTCTTTGCCTTGCATCTTGAACAAGTCTGAGTAAAATTTATCATTTAAATTATAATTTTATTTTCTGCTTAATGAAGTATAAGGGATCTGTTAAGGGGAAGTTCCTACTGGAGGACTTTTATAAGAAACAGGTCCCTTTTTAGGCGTTTGACATGTGAAGAAAGGTCGAAAAACTCCACGTGGCCAGTCCGTTGGTGATGCACGAAGCTACGACCAACTACCAGTTTTCAGTGATTTTTATCCATTCAGCTAATGGCCAAAGAAATGAAATGAAATGCGTTCAAAGTAATTACACATACTTTATTTTTTCAAAGAAAATACTAAACACATATCCACAATTTTTCCAGAAACATACATTAATTTAATAACAAATTGTCAAAATATTTATAGAATTTAATTCAGTTATTGTCAATATTTTTCGTTTACTTTTAAATTGAGTTCTTTAATTCTTTAGTTGATTAAATTTATCCAGGATTTGTTTCATGAATCTTTAGTAAAGTTTCAATTAATGGACAATTAATCAAACTCTAAGCATCACAAATTTACCATAACCGAAGAATGGATTTAATGACAATTTAGTGAAAATGAATAGATTTAAAAGATTATCTAACAACTTTCTCGTATAATTTTTTCTTTAAATAAATAATATTCTTTACGCAAATTACTGCAATTTACTTGTGATATAAATTACCATTTAACAAAGTTATTGTTTGCAATAAAATTTAAAACGAAAATTGTTATNGAAGGTCTGATCAAAAAGTATCCAATCTGATGTCGGAGGAAACCCACCTATGTATTTATTAGATTCAAACACTAATTCCCTTCAAAATAGGTCCCTTCTGAGTTTACACACTTCTCCCAGCAATGAATGCTTTCACTGTTGCAAGCATTTTTCAAAGTAATTTTCAGGAACTCCATCAGCACTATGTTGCATTACTCTTGTTCTCCTTTGATTCTTGAAATCTTTTTCCTTTGATTGGCACCTTGAGTTTGGGAAAAAGCCAAAAGTTGGCTAGAGTCATGCTTTCTTTGGCAACGGAGACCATAACAAAATTAATTTAATATGAAATCCTTAATATCAATGTATAATAAAATAATATACATTTTGCCAGATAAAAGTACTACACATTAAATGAAACTTTTTAAATCTGAAAAATCCTGACATTTTCAACACAACACATGTAAATTTAACTGACATTTTGTTGGAAATTTATCAAAGTTAAAGTATTACCTTTTACTTATATGCCAGAATTATGCTAACATTAACTATTGTTTAATAAACTATGCATATACTTTAAATTAGAAAAAAGGGTTGACAATAATTACTAACTCTAAACTTAACTGGGTTTCTGTTGAACATCAAAAACTGATGATAGTAATCAAATAAGTGAGGCTAATGAGAGTTCACTGAATTTATATAATCTGTATCATTCGTTTAATAAAAACATGTTTATAATTTAAAAACTGGTTCTCTAGTAGTAGCACAGAAGATATGACATTGCATGAGCTTTGTACATTTTTCATTTGGGAATATATAAGATTAATAAAGTAACATTTGATAAAATTACAATATCCCTATAATCACAAGAACTGATATAATAAATATACATATTGGTAAAACAGTGCATTGAGACTTTTAATNTTTCATAAATTCCATAATAAAAATGAAATTTATATATAATATTTAACTGTTATATAACAACCATTATAAATATCTAATCTCTGAATACAAGACAATTAAAAATAAATATATAATTAAATAAGAAAATTTATATGCCAGAAAGAGTGACAATTTTATTTAGAAAATGGACAGAATTTATTTATTTTCTTAAAAAATTTTCTTCATTTTTCAATATTTTTATGCATTTTATTTTGAGAACTTTTGAGAAACCTGCCATTGTATGATGATACTTTCATTTTAGGAATTTTCTGAAACTATATATATAGTTTCAGAATATATAGTTTACTCATATATATATATATATATGAGTAAAAAAATACTGTATAATGATCACTCTCTCAATCCTCATTACTTCATTACTTTTTCATAATAATTATAAAGAAAAAAATACAAAATTAATTTAATATGAAATCCTTAATATCAATGTATAATAAAATAATATACATTTTGCCAGATAAAAGTACTACACATTAAATGAAACTTTTTAAATCTGAAAAATCCTGACATTTTCAACACAACACACGTAAATTTAACTGACATTTTGTTGGAAATTTATCAAAGTTAAAGTATTACCTTTTACTTATATGCCAGAATTATGCTAACATTAACTATTGTTTAATAAACTATGCATATACTTTAAATTAGAAAAAAGGGTTGACAATAATTACTAACTCTAAACTTAACTGGGTTTCTGTTGAACATCAAAAACTGATGATAGTAATCAAATAAGTGAGGCTAATGAGAGTTCACTGAATTTATATAATCTGTATCATTCGTTTAATAAAAACATGTTTATAATTTAAAAACTGGTTCTCTAGTAGTAGCACAGAAGATATGACATTGCATGAGCTTTGTACATTTTTCATTTGGGAATATATAAGATTAATAAAGTAACATTTGATAAAATTACAATATCCCTATAATCACAAGAACTGATAATCAATTTTATAATTTTTACTATTATATAATAATAGTTTCAATTATTGTTTGTGCTTTAAATCTAATTTTACTTATTTTATTATAATGTCTGTAATAAAAATTAAATGGATAAATTAGAAACAAAGTTAGAAAAATTCCAAATAGATAAAATTAGTCTCAAAAAGTTTATGTTTTATATTTTTAATATGTATAAAAAATACAACTACTAAATTATGAAAAAGATAATTAACCAAATATAATTTGGTTTAATCCAAAATTTCTGAATATACAAAATCTCAAGCAAGCATTTTTTTCAAAATTTATTAGTTGATAATTTAATTTATAAATTTCTTAAAACAAATTGTTAATTATAAAAAAAATTATAAGTTATCTCATTTATTATAAAAATTTGAATTTTAAATTAATCCTACAAAAATAATTCTGTAGTATTATATAACAAGCAAAAGACATATCAGATTATGTTATACAGTAAATCCCCACTTAATCTCATTACATTTTAAAACATTGGTGGAAAAAAATACAAACACATTTGTAATTATTTACAATTAATTATTGTTGCTGAATTTTATTCATAAAAAGTAAAAATTATTTTATGAAGTGGGAATTAAATGCTGGAGATTGCACACAATTCAACAACAACAACAAAATTTTTGCTTGAAATATGGTTAATGTAATTCATATTCATCACCTTCTTCAAATAATTTGAACTTGTCTTATGTATTGTTAATGTGAATATATCATTTAATATCAATGTAAATTGTAAAAAAATTGCCCTGTTTGTATTTGCCATTTTAAATTTATATAAGCAGCACTATCTATAATTTATTGGAATCACCAATTTTTTTTAAAAATTGCACAGTGGTAGGAGGTACTCTCTACAATTTTTGTTTTGCAAACATTTATTCTTAATCCTCATAACCAATGATGAGTAGTAAAACCTTGTAGGACTCCAGCTGTTGGCACTCACTGATTTACCAAAACTGGCATAAATATTTGATTATCTTGCTTCTTTTCAGTAATCTTTCTTAAATGTATGTATAACTCACATTTATTTTAGGGTTTAATCTTAAATGTTTTAGGTCTTCACTTAGAAGTTTAGTGATGATTTTGTGATTGAAAATATGCTGTAGGAATTTAACTTTTGTTTATTTCAACTAGCCTATCTTAAAATTGATTTTGTTTGCATCTTGAACAAAATGATATATGTTTCTATGAACCTATTGACAATGTTCAGTAAGGACTTACTGTGTGCTATTATTATTAATATTTCAATAAAAGTTTGCAACATTTAGCAATTAATGCTTATTCCTAATATAGAACCTAATGTAATAAATCTTTATAAATGAAAAACAGAATGCTGGAAGCTTAAACAGATTCAAAATAATTTCTATTATCTTGATGTCAACAGCATTATTTAAGTAACTGAATAGCTCAGACTTTTTTGAATGTTAAATTGCAAGAGTTCTATCTTATATAATATACTACAAAATAATTTGATCAAATTTATAGAAAAGTTATTAATATATATATAATTACTGGTTTCTCTTCACCATCAAGTGTTTCTTCTTTTGTAAATAATGTTAAGCATTCTTGAAGTGTAACTCTTCCACAAGACTAGAAAATAAAATTTAATTTAAATAAATAAATAAAATTTAAATAAAAATTATTTTTGAAAGTTCAATTATTACCTTAGGTATAGGCAGAGAAAGATCCCAAAAGGGATCAAAAGTAACTGATGTATAACCACAAACTGTACATTTTAGTATATTTTTCAACTGTCCAACAAAAATATCTATAAAAAAGTTTTAATGATTAGAATAAAAATTCTGTATTTACAAACTGTTTTTATAATATATTAACATCTTCAAATGTAACTGATACAGATGGCTCACATATTGAACACATGATGTAAAATAATGTTTTGCTTACTGATTTGTTGTTTTTATTCTTGAAATGCCATATATTTACTTAGGAACAAAAATAGGAACTAAGTTTTATTTATTAATTATATCTTTTCCAGGATTATTTTCATATTTACATTGTAATGACCATACAAAAATTTTTTTGGCCAATTCTCTGGTTGAATATAGAAAAAGGATTGAATTGGCCCCAAAAAATTTTGTATGGTCATTACAGTGTTAATTTTTGTTTCCCAGAAATCTATTCTCTATGGTGTGAACAGCATGTAACATTTCATTGACATAGAAGGTCTGATCAAAAAGTATCCAATCTGATGTCGGAGGAAACCCACCTATGTATTTATTAGATTCAAACACTAATTCCCTTCAAAATAGGTCCCTTCTGAGTTTACACACTTCTCCCAGCAATGAATGCTTTCACTGTTGCAAGCATTTTTCAAAGTAATTTTCAGGAACTCCATCAGCACTATGTTGCATTACTCTTGTTCTCCTTTGAGTCTTGAAATCTTTTTCCTTTGATTGGCACCTTGAGTTTGGGAAAAAGCCAAAAGTTGGCTAGAGTCATGCTTTCTTTGGCAACGGAGACCATAACATTTATCCACTGGGATGATTGTGTCTTTGTCTCAGAGTTTTATACCTGTAGATCCAGGTCTCATCGCTGGTTACAATCTTCATGAAATCAAGATCCATTATATTCTGCCATTTTCACTTAATCACTAATGTGATGATAGCAGCATAAACTTGCAACTATCCAAGTTGCCTGACAGTGACTGCAGAGTAAGATGGGCTTGCCAAAATTCAATCTGTATTCAATAATCAGCTAATATCTGCATATAAAAAAATAAGGACTGAAGAGAGTCATTAAAACTCGAAATGCATATCCAGTAACAAAGTCCATATCAATAAGAGTTCGTGATGTAAGTTACTGAAAAAAAAGCCAAAATTTTAGTCTTATAAAAAATCCACAAAAACTGATAATGGAAATGATCAACTAAACACCTAGTCCCTTTAGCAATGTTCACATATAACTCCCAGAAACAGTGGTACCTAGTATTTTGAACAAGGTACATTCCAGAGTTTGAATGTTAAATTCAAAATTCATGCTTGAGTTTGAACTGCATGCACAGTGAAAAAATGCACTTGCTGCATAATGTTGTTTTCACAGAAAGAGATAACTTGTATGCACATTTTGTGTTACACTCATTTGTTTTCAGCGTTTTTTTTTAATTTTTGCTCTATTCTTAGTGTGTTTGGTTATGCATCTGTTAACCTTGGCATCTGAGAAAAGTGTGGAAACAACAAAACCTAAGAGGAAGGTTGTAGTATTGACTATTGAGGTGAAAATAGTGAAACATGAAAAGTTTTCATGTGATTCATATGGCATCTTAAGAATGGTAGATCTAGCAACCATGTTTAAGATGTCTAAGTCTATGTGTGCACCATTCTTAAGAACAAGGAAGCAATAAAAGCAGAAATGTGGTTAAAGGTTTGATAACATTGACCTCCAGGAGGTTGCATGCTATTGAAATGATAGCAAGACTCTCCTAGTTTGGGTAAATGAAAGACAATTGTCAAATCTGCCATCATACAGTAGTAGTACAGAGTTGACTCTGATTCATAATAGTACTGTACAATGGCAGATTTGATAGTAGTTTTATATATATATATAGGATCTAGCAACAGGCTTTGGATGCAAAGATTGACGGAACATAAATATGACATTGCCAAGAACAAGCCAACCATCACTTTGGCACAATATGTGATGGAGCCCAGGGTGTCAGTGCTATAGGAAGATGCCAAATTAATTAAAACAACACTACTAAGCTGAGAGCACTAGAGAGATGGTAAATTTATAGAGGCTCACAACAAGGAAGATGTATAAATAAGGATGCTGAAATGATTTCCAATACTTGGAATGTGCTTATCGACATCTCTACGTACATGACTAAGTTGGGAGAACAAATATGCAGACAGTTTGACAATATATTAATTTTATTATTTGCAAGCCATATTTTGTTTTTCTGCAATATTAGTAAGGTTGCATCTGAAGTTTTCAACATGAAAACGTGAATGTCGGACGTTCAGTGCCGCCTTCCTGTAAGCCTAGAAGTTTGACAAAGGTCTTTGAAACATCAAGCATGATTCCACTTACATTCCAAATGCCATTGTCAAACTTCTAGGCTTACAGGAAGGTGGCACTGAATGTCCGACATTCATGTTTTCACGTCGAAAACTTTGGCCACAACCTCATTATTATTGTGCAATGTTAAACTTTTTTCGGATGTTAATGACATTGGTAGATGACAGTGATAAAACCAGACAGTTTAGTTGGTTTAAATAGTGTTCCATGCCTTAAATGTGTATCCACTAGTCTATGTATATACAGTAGAGCGTCATTTATCAGAATCAATTGGGGACTGAAGTTGTTTGGATAACTTATTTTTCGGATAACTGATTATGTACGAAAAAATATATTAACCTATCCCGTGTTGAAATTTTTCTCCATTGCATGTCACTTCACGTTGAATTTTCGTCGATGTTAAGCCTAACGTAAACTTTTTAAAGTAATAATTGTGGCTATTGTATCGTTAAAAATTATTTCTTTATTTTTTACAAACAAAATAAACATATTGAAAAATATAAAAACAAAAAAAAAATTATACTTTAGAAGTTAATCTAGAATCAAAAATGTTTGATTCAGCACAACACACAGTCCTCAGAAAAACACTACACAATAGTGCCAGTGCTGCCAGGTAAAACACACACACCAACAAAAAAAATATTGGAGTAGCCCAAGATATAGCCAAAGATTGCAGTGCCACAGCACTAGCGAAAATTTAAATTTGGCGACTGAAATGCTTTCGGTTAACCAACATTTTGGATAAACGATGCTCTACTGTATGTATTATTTATATTTATTGGGATATATATACACACATATATATATATCCCAATAATACCTGTATATATAAANTGACATGATTTCTTGCCACAAACCCACTTAAAGAAGGTTAACTTGATTCCAGAAAGATGTTTAAAAAACCTAGTTATTAAAATAGTAGCATAGAATTAGAATAGCTGTTCTACTCTAAAGAGAAAACTTTATTGGGTTCAAAGGCTTAATCAGGGTTAAGTTTCATCATGTAAATATTAAGAAGTTGTGAGTACCCTGTCAGAGATGTTGAGGCTTCTCTTGCTAGTTCTATTTTCAAGATTTCTTTGATTCTGGTCTTCTGAGACTGTAAAGTGAAGGAATATGCAGTAGAAGGCAATGGCAGTGGCATTTTTTTTTTTAATGCTCTTGCCACAGCTGTCCCTCTTCTTAAGACAGTGTAACTGCACCTGCAGCTAAGGTTGAATCTCAATCTTCCTTGATTACAGAGATATCCTATTCCTTAGAATCAGCTAAGTCACAATTGGGGTCTACGTTAAGAAGATAGTGTCTTCTATATCTCTGCCACCTGTCCCCTCTGTTTCTATGAGGGGCATTCCTATGATCAGAGATGGATTCAAGTGTTTGTCTTTGATCTTGAGTATGTCCTCTCCTTTAGATTAAAACATCAAAAAACACCTTAAGTACTTTCTTTAAAGGCTTCTTGTCCACCTCAATATGTAAAACATTATCAAATCCATATAAGTGTAAAAATAATAATAATATGATTGTAACAGAAACAAATATTTCATTTAATGTGAAATCTGTTATTTATTTGATGATAATTTTTCTATCTGAGGTTCATAATAATTAAAGTGGCCTTTAAGATTTTTCATGACAGCTTTTGAACCCCACTTTCACACTATATATGTAAAGTTTGAAATCTATCAAATTTTCTTTATAATTTATAAAAATCTAATACTTTCTAAACATTCAATGCAGATACCTTTAAATCGTCAAGTAGGCTACAGGTTCACCATGACTGGTCTAGACAATCCTCTGAAATTTATTTTCTAGGCAATTTTTTGGAACTGTTGAAGACTCAACAATCCTAGCTAGCAATCCAGGTAATGTTCTCCCAGAAGCATTACCTGGTTCAGGGAATGCATTGAGGTCCTTGCTTTGCTCATAAGCAAGAAGTCCCTTTGACTGTTTTCAGGATTGAATCTCTTGGATCCTTAAAAGACTGGAAATTACTTCATAGAATATTTGGCCCTTCTGGTAAGTGCCTGGTTCTGGCAGTCAGCAGTGTCTTTGTCAAGATGCTTTTTGGTGAATCTCTGGCCTTTTCTGGACTTTATCTAGATCCCCTTTAAAATTCTTAGTGAATGTTCTAACTCAACCATCAGCAATTTCTGAACCTAGTAGAAGGCTACTGGTACTAATTTAGGAATATCACATAATATGTGGTGACTTTCTAAAGGCAATTCTTTCTAATGATTAGATTTATTCAAATCAATCTCTAATACTGCAGGCTGGCTTCTACAATGTTGAGTTGTCATATGATGAAGGACATTGATGTAACTCTAAAACAAGTCCCTTATTTAAGAAGCTTGTCTAACTTAGTATGCTTCATTATCATTCATATGACAAGGATCTGAAAACTTACACTTTAGTAAAAGAATTCAGATATTTCCAAACTTAGATCTCTAATTAAGAGATCTAGTTGGTTGGTGATGATATCAAGAAAGAAATTTTAGTTTCCTATGTCTATCTTCCTTATGAGTCTTCTGGCTTTTCCCAAACTGGCAAGATCAAATCCTTAGTGGAGTGTTCTTTCACTCAGCATGTTTCTTTTGTAATTGGTTGTGACATAACAGTGACATGAATCTTAAGAATGAATCTTAAGAATGAATCTTGTGCTTTGAATTTTCAAATTTATTCTTAAGTTTGACAAGTTGTAATGTTCTCATGAACATTCTAAAATAGAATGTAAAGTAATATAGATCTTTAGCAGATCTATCAAAAGATTGAAAAAGTTTGTCAAAGTTAAATTAACATTATGCTATAATACAATGTCACTTCACGCCAACGTTTATTATATGAATTATAACACTTACATGTTGTGGCTTTACAGTAACGCCACAACACGTAAGTGTTATAATTCATAAAACTTTATGCTAATGTTAAATTAAGATTAATTTTTGTGTTAACTTATATGATTTTTAGTGACTCAATGTCACACACAGGGTGATCGGAAAATGTCTGGCCAAAATTTAAAAGGGGTTAGAGGGGACAAATATAAAAGGATTCACAGTACAATGCTTGTCCGGAAACGCCGCGTGAAGGTGGTAGAGGGCGCTGTGTAGTGCAGTCGAAACAAGCCGGCAATGCAGGAAGCTATCATTCCCCACTGTGACTTCATACAGCATGTAGTGCTTCACAAATGCTGAACTAGCAGATATCCATCTGATGTATGGAGCTGCAAATGGAAATGGGAGAGCTGCGCGAAGGTTGTACAAGGAACGATTTCCCAACAGAGAAATACTGAATCGTCAAACTTTCGAGCGAGTGCACAGACAGCTTCGCGAAAGCAGGTCCTTCAATGCTAGCAGACATGATGTGGCTGGTGTTTATGCTAATGTACACCGTTCCATGTGGTGGCAATGTGAAGATTGTATTATGGTTGTCACAGCAAACACTCTTTCGAGCATTTGCTGTGACATGTTGATTTAATAAAGGGCTTGTTACATTTGTTTGTGTCTCTTTCCTTTTACCTTTCCACTTTCTTTACTCTCCAAGACTTTCACGTGGCATTTCCAGACAAGCATTGTACTGCGAATCCTTTTATATTCGTCTCCTCTAACCCCCTTTCAATTTTGGACAGACATGTTCTGATCACCCTGTATATCCCAATAAATAGAGTAGTTTAGTTTATATAAGGAATTTGTCTGAGCCTCCATCTTCTGAATCAACATGACCTCTCCACTCAATTTACCCCTCCAAATATTTTAGATGTCATCACTTGGACATTAAACTGCTGATAGGTAGAATCACAAGCTAAACATGTAATTTTTAGCTGGGGTCAGGACCCTGATGCAAGACGAAGATTTTACTATCTTCCAGTCTCCTCTCTACTAGAACAAATAAAACCATTTAAGATAAGTCATCCCAAGTCCTGCCAAAATTTATACATAATAAGCAATTATTTATTGTGACATCATCACAATGCCAGGCTGCAATTTTTAATAATATTTTAAATTTATTTTAAATTAAATAAATTAGTACTAGAGTGTCTTGTACATCATACTTTTCTGTTTGCTATAAAACTGCCGGTCATCTATCTATCTAACTTCTTTCAGGAGAAAATTTTTGAATTGAAATAACATGGCTTCCAATTCACATCAAAACTTTGTATATAGTTAATCAGGGCCTCCTGTCCCTAAGGTTTCCATATCTGGTCTTGTCTTTCATCTATCTAACTCCATTCTCGAGATTAAAGAAAGATGGACAGATGGACATTCAAATGACGGTGAGAATTTATAGGTCTACAATTTTTTCAAATTGCAGCCCATCAAACAGGCAATAATAACTCTTTCATAAAAAAGGCAACTAATTCTTTATATTTTTAATTTTTCAAAAAAATATCTGAAGATAAATTTAAATATAATAATAAAATTACATATATAAAACTTTTTAAAAAAAATTAAGTGTGTAAATCTTATTATAATTCCAAATAAACTTACCTACAATTCGACTGTTGTCAAACCTCAAATAATGTTTCCATGATTCAATTGCTTTATCATTATCACTACAGAAAGAAATAGACAGCTGTATTACTTTGAAATCATCAGTTTAATAAAATAAAAATTATTTTATACTGAACTGAAATTCTATTAAATTTTACATTAATTTATGAACAAACAAACACAAAGGTACATTCAATAGAAAATCAGAAAAGTGTCGTTAAAAGTTGGGAGGATGAGCAATATTGTAATAATTTTGACACACAACACTTCCAAGTCAGAGGCAACAGTAACTGCAACTGGCAACACTGCTGAGACTCAAGTACATAAGACAATAGACCAATAAAATAATGGTGTTTTTCTAGCAGTGCACAAAGCAAGAGTGGTATAGTGTTGTCAAATTCTTGACAAAAATCAATTGACATCTATTGGCACATGCAGATACAGTAAGGAGACAACTACAAGTTGCATACAGGTGTATGAAGAGAGTTCTAAGGTTCTGAAAACAGCCACAGTTCTGTGGAAGATTCTCTACAGCTGGGATTGCAGTGAATGTCATGAAGAATCTTCCACAGAACTGTGACTGTTTTTGGAACTTTAGAACTTTGTTCATACACCTGTTTGCAACTCGTGAAGTTGTCTCCTTACTGTACTGAATCTGCATATGCCAATGGATGTTAATTGGTTTCTGTCAAAAATTGGACAACACTACACCACTCCTGTTTCATGCACTGCTGGAGAGGTGCTGCCATTTTATCAGTCTGTTGTCTTATGTTTTCATGAATCAACTGTTGCCAATTGCAGTTACTGTTGCCTTTAACTTGGAAGTTGTATGTCAAAATTACTATGCTACTGCTCATCCTCCTGACTTTTAAAGGCACAATTCTGGTTTTCTATTGAATATGCCTTGTATATACATATTGCTATGATGCACCAAATTAATTACAGAGTAATACAGATGTTAGAAGACTTATGAAAATCAAAAGGTTTGAAACTTGCTTTCTAAAAAAATTTGGGAATGGGATTGTTCAACAAATATCCTTCCATTTAATCTTTTGTTTTCAAAAAAATTGGCTTGGCTTTCTCTCAGTGGGTGAAGGTCTAGTTAACAAAATATCTACTTTGTGAGTATATATACATAGTATACGTATACACATATTTACATACTTAAAATACATATAGACTTCTGGAATTGTTTCAATTATTTTTTGAAGATATTTGATATTTACGTAAATAAGACTAAACTGAGTATAAGCCCTTGTATAATTTTTATTAACTAATTTTGTTTTAATTTTTGGCATTGTATATTGGTTTGAATCTGTTGGCAATCCAATCCTCCTAACTTCCTAAATTTTGGTTTGATTATCTTCTAATTGGTGAAACTAAGTTATTTCCACTACCCTTCTCTATGTCAAAAATCAATAAGAATTTTTGGACATGGACAATTCCCTGGTAACGTACAGAATGTTGACAGATAAGATCATGGAAAATGTGAGGAGAGTTTCTGACAATGACAAACTAGAAGGTTAGACAGATTCACCTAAAGTTATTACCACAAAATAAGCAAAAAAACAGTCATTGAAATATTGAGAACTTTCTTTCAATGTCAGAAAGATATTAGTCAGGATGTATTTGTGGCTATTGCTTACCTTCAAAAATTTCTCCAGCCAAAAGAATCAGGTATCAGAAATTATTGACCAACTATTTCTGCTAATGATGTCAAAAACATTTTATTTTTACCTAATACAAGTATGTACTGTACATGTTATTGCATTAATAAAATACCATATCTTAAATTGAACTTATTACTCTATCTCAAATTTTTTTTCTCATTTTGATAATACTTCTTTTGTATAATTCTTGATTCATATGAGTATGGTTGACTTCTGTGTATGTATCCAGGGATCATTGTTAATAAAATATCACAACTAATTAATTAAATTATTAAACATTGATACAAAGTGCATTACACTTAAAATCCAGCAGTGTTAATCTAATTATGATATATATACATAATAACTGATTATAATATAGCATGTTATGAAAGCTTGGGGCTTGGTTTCTGAGCTATGGCACCTTCTTACCATTGTTGTTTTTATGTTCAACTTACAATAGAGGTATTGAAACAAGAGTCCATCATAAGTTGTGGACTACCCGTACTCAAAATATGGAAGTCTGTGATGGGATTTCAGTGATGCAAAGTGGTTTGACCAAACTAGGGCATGAAGCCAACAGGGGCCTGTATGCGTCAAGCAAACAAGTCTATGACTCATGAGTCAAAACAGTTGTTTTGATCCTGAGTTAGACGATTCTTTCTCCAATCAAGGGCCAAAGGCTTTTTCTGGAGGATGCAAGACTTGGAATTTTTGGAATGGGAAGGGAAGGGGCCTGCATTAGAATTTTAACCACAGTCTAAAGTGAAGTTATTCTACCTCTGGAAAGAGATCCATTAATCAGATATAATTCTTAATTTATAAATAACATTTAAATAAAAAACAAAACTGAGGATCTATTTTATGAATTTAAGCTCTACAACTAGTATAAATTTCCCATTGTTATTCTTTAAATTCCATGTTTAAATATCATACAGGAATAGTCAATAAAAAATATGACATTATATAACTAAAACTATTCCAGAAAATATAATTTCAATTTATGAAAATAAGTTAAGTTCACAAAAATATGAGAGAGAGTCTGACTATTTTTTCAAGTATTAATTAGATGCAAGGGTTGATCAAAAAATACGGTTATAACAGTTATAAATCAAATATGTGATGAAGCGGGTAGGTAAATTTTTATATACAAGTTAAATAGATGGAATAGAATGAAATACCTTTCATCACCAACCAAAAATATGTTCAAATGATACCATCTGCTGGAAAAGTCATGGCTACCATTCTCTAGGATTCATCAGGCATTCTCCTTGTTGACTTCTTTGAGCCAGGTCTCACAATCACTGCTGATTGATATTGTGATATCTTTAGAAAGTTTCATGAAGCCATTTGATGATATGCTCAGACTTGTTCAGTGAAGGATTCAGTCTCCTGCAGGTCAGGAGACCTCACACTGTTCTTCACAAAGCAAGTGCTCCTAAAATTCAAGTGAGAACTGTGGAGACATCCTACCTACAGTCCTGATCTGCCCCCCATGATTTTCAACTGTTTCTGCTCCTCTAAGAACATTTATCTGGCACTTGATTCTGTTGTGACAATGATGTGAAAGCAGATACAAAAATATGGCTGCAACAACAGGGACATGATTTTATTCAACTTGGAATGGAAAAGCTGGTTGTACAACCAGATACAGTCTGAATCAACAGGGTCAATGTTGAAAAATATTTTACATATATATAAATAACATTTTAATACTCATTTGTTATTTGAGACAGGTTCTTTTTTTGATTGGTGTAGATAACCTATTTTTTTAATCAACCCTCATATAAATAGTCTATTTCATTATTTTAATAATTTAAATCATACATTTCTTATTTTAAATGCATTTATCTGATTATTATTTTTAAAATACATTAATAAATATATAAAATCATGCAAAAACTTTTACTTTAGTTTTTCATCAATATTTATTTCCAATGGAGTTGGTTTGTTCTTAACACGATTAACATCATTGTGTAATCCTTCAAGCAGAAAATGCAAAAATTCTTGTGCATCATGCTGGCTGAAATTAGAACAGAATAACTGAATTATAATGAATATGCATGTTTAAAATGCTTAATAACTGTGTATAAAAAACCTAAAAAAGTTTCTTAGCACATTTAAATTCATTACATTTTGTTACACAATAAAGTCAATGTCAACATACTTAATAATAGGTTTGAATATTAAAAATATATTAAATTCACAAACTTACTAATCGAGAAATAAAAAATATACAAATATGAATTATTGAAGTATTTTTTAAAACTATACATAATACAAAATCAATATTAAACAACAAATATTCATGTATTCATCACACTATTAATATTATCCCTAATTCATATTAATTTTATCAGTGTAAAAGCAAACACTGTTTAGATAAACAAAGAACACAATCTTAGATTGTATTTTTTATCTAGCTTATGAACAAGCTACCATCTACTTCATTACAATCTTAATAGATGTTATTCACTAAATCAAAGGGCTTTTTAATTATTTCAACAACACAATGCAATTGCAATCATAATTTTTTTAAAAATTAAAATCAACACTGATACAAAGTAAAAAAATCATCCTAAGATATACATAAGAATTTTTATCTTCCTTATTCATTGCAAAACTGATTACCTAATGGCATATTTAAAGTATAGTAAGACCCTGCTTAATACGCAGGATATGTTCCTTGACAACAAAGTGCTAAATGAAACAGCATTAAACAAAGTTATTTTAACACAGAGTAAATAGGGAAAGGGGACACATGACCAAAAATAAACAGATTTTACTTTAATTTTAAGTTTATTTATATTAATTTGCATAATAACATATGTTAAATAACACAAACGTATGCACACAGAAATGTAAAGTTCATTTTTCATGATGAAGGTCCTGGTTCTTCTGAAATTCTTGTTTTTTGCAATAAATTTGCATTAATAAATATGCAAAAAAAATATTCAAATTCAAATAATTACTAAATTAGTAAGATAAAATTTTGTTTTTCATAAACTGATAACAGTAATTTGAAAAATTATGATGCAATTCATTTAATATAATTTTTAAGATAATTTGTTAGTATTAAACTTTTAGATATTAACAACATTTGATTTTGAAAACTAAAAGGTTATATCATCATCACTGTATCAAGCATTAATTAAAAATTTTTAAATTTAAAAATAATAAAACAGGTTTATACATGAGATTTATGTCTTATTTAATGATTACTTACTTATGTCCTGTAAAACGAGGAGAAAACTTTTGTATTTGTCCTTTCAATTCTTGAGGACTTACTGGTTCATCATTTTTCCACATATGTTGTACAAGATTTGCAAAAGCTATTTAAAAATTGTTATAATAAAAATTTCATATCAATAACATTTTTGAAATATCTAATATAGATACTAATAAGTTTTTTCATTGTTATTAAACAAGTTTGTTGACTAGAAAACTAATTATTTTAGTTTCTTTAATGAAGTTTACATTCAAAAATAATTACATAAAATGAAATCTATCTTCAGAGAAAAAAGTGTATTCAATAATATTTTATTTAAAAAAAAAAATTTTGGTTTAGGTATATAAAATTGTTTTGATAGAATAAATTTGGACAATTTACAAGAAAAAATAAATTAATTGAATGAAATATTATAAGTTAAAAAATAAATTCAGACAAAAATATTCTAAGTAACTCATATATCATTATGAAGAATAAAACACAAATTATAGTGAGATTATTGCAAGGCCACATCATAAATTTAAATTTTTCTTTTGTATATCTTCTGAAGAAAATTCACTTAAGCTGGATATTCTATGATAAACTGAAGGATATTTTCAAACAAGATATACCAATGAGACTAGAAAAAAATATTTTACTAGAAATGATACAAAACTAAATTTACCAATACGATCTGATCCAATATTTGCTTCTGTCCATACTCTACTGGTATTGGTGATAAGTGAAAGCCTGAAAGCTCATTGATTTAGAAAACATTCACTTTGTTCACTAATCATTTAAATTCAAACATAAAGAAATAAATATTTACAAATTGATTCATGGGGTCCCTTCAGACTAGGGTGGCTTTATTCTAGCCCTATTTTTAAGAAAAAATTCAAACACACATTGAATAGATTTACAATAGTTTAGAAAAATCATCAGATTGAAAAAAATAGTTGCCAAATCACCAACTGGCTTGAGATATTGCCAGACCTGGCAACACTGTACATAGATTAAATGTCCATCACAAAATCATGTCCTGCTGTCCACAAAGCAGCACTCCCACCAAGTTGCTGCTGACAAAAAGCAACAACAGTCATACTTCATGTGGCAATAGGTGGTGAATCACATATGGATAGGATACTTTGTCTATCATGAATTAGTTTTACAGCATAGTATGCTCACTGCAATGTTTGAATGCCTGCCATTTTAAAACAATGTGAAGAAATGTGTATACAAAACATCTACTGAAACCTGATGCTAAGTAAATAGACACCCACAATTGCTGTAAATAATTGGACTATAATTTAGAAAATTCCAAATTATAGCTCAATTATTTACAGCAATCGTGGGTGTCTAAGAATGTGTATTGAAAAAAATCAGAGCATCAGTTTGGGATTGGAAACATTCTGATATGCTGATATAACAGCATTGGATTGATATTGGTACTGACATAACTCTACATCTAACCAATACATACTTCCAGTCTCAACACATGAAACAAACTTGGAGCATAAACAACAGCTGCCACCTTACACTAGTGTTTGTGGAATTCATAACAATGTTATTCCAGAGGAGATAACCCCCTGTAAAAGTTTCCAGGATATCTCTTGATGAAGATCTTTTGAACACTATTGTTCAGGAAACAGATACCAACAGCAAGAGAGGCTGAAAAAAAGGGCAGGTAATCTGTCGTAACATTCCAATCATGTGACTTGAAAACTTGTGATTGCTGATGACCTAAAGATATTTTTTGGAATCATACTTTATGTAACCATTTCATCTAAATCAAAATTTTGAGATTATTGAAGTACAAGTGTGTTCCACCAATCTTCTTTTATCAACTATGTACAAATGTCAAGAGATCGATTTTCTTTTATATTGTCATTCTTTCATGTTACTGACAATGAAACTACAATACTGAGAGGAAATCAGGACTTCAGTCCTCTCCACAAAGTTTGTGTAATAGTGGAGAACACAGTTTCCAAATAGTGAAAACCAAATTTCAGACTATTTTCCAGGAAAGAAATTCATGAGAGACAAAGCTAATCTGTTGGTGATGCATCTTTGTGAACCATATAAGAACCATAGACACTGCATATTCATACACAGCTGGTTCTCCAGTCCCCAATTATTCGAATTGCTTTGGCACTGGCAAACAGTAGCAACCAGGGTACAGTGACATTCAACTGATGTGATCTTCCAAATGGTTGCTTTTGCATCTGAACTGATGAAGGGAAAATGAATAGCCAAAAGAAAAGGTGCCACATTGGCTATAAAATGGAAAGATGTGCATGATGTCATGATGTGTGCAATTTGTCTACTGGACATCACAATGAGAAAGTCAAAACACGGGCTAACAAGAAAAAATGAAGCCATCATCTGTCTTGGAATATACTAGTATAAGACAAGTGTCAACAAGGCAGATCAAGTACTGTCCTACTGCAGCTTACAGCAGTAAATAGTAAAATGGTGGCACAAGCTCTTCTTTTATTTACTCAATTTGGCACTTCATAATTCAAGAATTATTTATGAAAATCTTTCTGGTTGCAAGATTATGACTAATTTTTTAGAAGATTCTCTTGGTCTGGTGAAAGAAGTTATTCAAGAGACACCAAAAATTCCTTCTGCTTACCCTTCAGCAGCAGCCAGAAAAATTAGTAGAATGTCATTTCATTGAGAGGATTCTGGCTCAACCTACTGTTCAACACCACTACAAAGTCTGCATTAAGAAAAATATCACGAAAAATACAACATACTATTGTGTTGAATGCAATATTAGACCTTGAACCAATGTTTCCAACTGTACCATACAGAAGAAAACTTTTGAGAATAATAAATTGTTTACTTATGAAAATAATAGGTGTAGCTAATTAATACTGCAATTACTTTCTACTTTATTCACTACTTCTTAGATAAAAATAGGAAATAATTGCATAAAATAAAGCTTTTTGGAAGCAAATATATCCATTTGTATCCCAATTATTGTCTTGGAACCCCTCAGGATTTCATCACTCATGACTACTCCTCAGGATCTGATAATATGCATCAATTTTAGACCAGAGTAAAAGATGTTAATCATTCAGAAAGTAAATATTTGTATAGTGAATGATATTAGTATATTGTATTAAGTGGACTTCCAATCAACAGTAATCATGTTGCCAAGTTGGTTGATTACCACTAAATTTAGTGGGAAATTTAGCAAGAGTTGGTAGGAAATTTTGGGGACTGATTTTTATATTTATATAGTATTGTGTTATACTCCTGTAATCAAAAAATATTGGGAATGGTTCAATAAAATGCAAGATTTGAATTTATTTCGACCCCTTCAAAGTAATTCCCTCCACACTGCAATGCACCTACGCCAATGTTTTTTCCAATCCTCAAAACATGGTTTAAAATCGTTTTTGTGAAACTCCTTCAGGACTCATAGCAAATTTTGTTTTATGGCATAAATCAACTCAAAATGACTAAGAAGCAAAAATTTACTTGAGGAAACAAGAAGTCACACAGTATCATATCAGATGAATATGGAGCTTGTGGAACAATATTTGTATAAAATTTATGAACAACAAGAGCTGATGAGCAAGTCCATTATCATGGTGCAAAATCCATAAATTTTCTCACCACAAATCAGGTTGGTTTTCTACAAATTTCTTCACATAATCAACACAAAACACTTAAATATTCTTTGTTGATAGTTTGGCCAGTCACAAGGAATTCATGATACACAACAACACAATTATTATAGGAAATAGTCAACATGATCTTGATTTTTGATTGACTTTGATGTGGTCTTTTTAGTCTTTCTTTACCTTTTGAGTGCCATTCACTTGATTGTTGAGCTGTTTTGGTATCAAAAGCGAAGACCCATGTTTCATCATGCATAATGATGCATTTTAAAAATGATTTGCCTCAAGAAAACATTTCCTTGACCACTTGAACACAATGCTATTTTTGGAACAACTTGAGAAGTGATATGCCACAATCTTTTAAAATTGCTTGACAAGATCCAAATGATACTGGAACATGTTCAATGATGTCCCAAATGACCTGAATGACATGTTGTTCATCAGCTGAAGTGAGTGGTCTATCAGAGCATGGTTTGTCTTCAATACATTCTCTGCCTTCCTTGAATATCTTGTACTGTACCACTAAAACTGTTGTCTTTGTTAGACTATTCACACCAAAAGCTTTTTGTAACATTTCCGACATTTTTTTATAGCAGTAATTCCATTATGAAAACAAACTTTAATGAACTTTCTTTGCATGATTACATTAGATATTTTGAAAAATTGCCAACACAAAAATTCTTTACAAAAAGAAAAAAAAGCATTTATTCAAAATGAAAACAAATGATGACAGAGATTGTTGCTAGATGCTAATGAAAGTTGTACCAAGCAGCAGCAGCACCTTCTTGCAGGCATGCAGTTTAAATGAGCCATTCCCAATACTTTTTGATCACAGTAGTAAGTTATTGTACTTATTTCAGCAGTCTAACATGATAAACCTAACAATCTTTAATATTGTCCAAGCTCAAGTGATGAAGCTCAAGTTCAATATCATGAGGAAATGTTCAAATTTAATGGAAACTGAACTAGTGGGACACATGTCTATGGCTTGGCAACAGTGCTGATAATACCACAGAGTTGTTGTTGGACGTGGTGAACTAGCAAATGGCCAGGTTACAGAGATTATACTCTATAAATATTTTAAAATAATAAACTGTTTCAAAACAAAAATAAATTAAGCAGATTAATGGATATTAAGATATACTTCAGTATTTATCAACTTATTTACTTAACAAACTTTTAAATTACTTGAATATGCACACAAATACAAATATACAAAAAACATTTTATGTCTGTAAATGTATAAATGCATATATAATGTGCACACATGTAAAATATTTACATAAAATAAATATTCATGGTAATTCTAATCATAGTTTTAAAACATTCATTGACAAAAAAGTTATGCACCAAGAAGTCATTGGAATCATATGAAACTTTATTAGTGCAATGTAATGGCAATGATAAAAAGTGAATAGCAAGGGCATAATTTCTTTTGAAACAACAATATAATTTAAAAGGAATCTCTAGTACTTTGTGAGAGATCCTGGGCTATGAATCCTTAAAATTAATAAAATAATTTTCTAATGTATTAAATTAAAGCTAACAAAGGCAAGACTTTTAGGAGAAAACTGACAAGGAAGTAACTAGATAACATTTCCTTTCTAACAACACTTTTTCCTGAGATAGTTACTCATCCCCAGAAGCAAGAAAAAAAATCTGATTGGACAAAAAATAAAAAATAAAGCTCCATTCAATATTACCATTTTTGGAACGTTATTTCTCAGGAAACAAACAAAAATTATAAAAGGTCCACCAAAAAATCATACAGGTTGTCCAGTTTCTGGGAACCATCCAAGTCAGATGTCTAGTTCCTGTGGATTGTAATCTAATTCAAGCTAATAGTCCTGTTCAATTGTCATGATCCAACTGTCTATTAAGCACCTTGTCCGATCAAACTCTTCATAGTCTTACTCACAGTCTGAACTATAATAATTGCCATTTTCCCTTCTATTGATGTTTTCAAAATAAGTACCGACACTAGAAGACTTTTCCCAAAGACACCCTCTTCCTGTTGACAAGATAAATACCTACTCACAATCAATTGTGAACTCTCCCTCTCTCTCTTGTGATTAGGACCTAAATTATAAGATAGTCATAAGATATAAAAAGGATCTGTCAATAAACTGTTATTGTCAATAACTCAGCACTACATATAAGTTGATATAACATAACCTTCTAACTATACCATCTTGTTGGATAACTGTCAACTCTTGCACCTGGGAGTTACTGGTTTGTTAAGTTCTCAGTAACTAAGTCACGCTTTCTCATAACCTCCTGACCTATTGTCTCAAGTTCATCAGTTGAATATAACAAGAAACCGAAAAAGTTGGTCAGTCATCATCCAGTTTTACTATACACATCACCTCTGGCTCTTTCTCCTTCTCATTTACCTTAGTGAACTTTCCTGATCACCAACAGAATTAGTGAGTGTCATCCTTGGATTAACATAACCACCGAACACCTAATAGGACTATCTTGTCGAGTCCTCACCAAACTTTCCAACTCCGGTCAATGAGGTTGCTCCATTCTACAAAAAACTCACTATTATGAAAGGTATCTAGCACCATGCGCATATTTGTAAACTCTCTGTCTCTCTCTCAGCAGCCGCTAAGGCATGTATATAATTGTATATCACTCTTATCAGTCAGACTCCGGGATCCATGTATTTTTGTTTAAATTTTTTCCTAATTAAACTAGGTTGTTTCGTTATCCTAATCTCTGCGCGAGTCACTTCCGGTGTGCTGTCTCTCACTCCATCCTGCCCAATCGCCCACACATGCGGCTGCTCGCGTGACTGAATCAACACGCCGTCTCAGCTTCCGTGTCAATCGGGACACAGTGGAGTCAGTCCTGACAGGGCATCGAAGAGGTGTTGACCCTCCGGCGACATTTACATACCTATCTCAGACATTGCTATGTCAAGTTTTGCAGTAATGGGACAATTCTATCTGGGTGCATAAATTTTTTGTCAAATATGTGTAAATATCTAACTCACCTTTAATAACAGATCCTTTCATGGAACTTGCTGTATAATTAATGTCAACAAGATAATTTTTAGGCAGACAATAATCTAATAAAGGACCAGTATGAGCCAAGCATTGAAGAATTGAATTCATAAAACACTATTGAAAATATTAAAATAGATTAATAATAATGAATATTTTAGCAAAGATGGCTAATTAATAAATTATTACAATTATTTTATAAGTAAAATTTTAAATTAATTCAATTTATTCACATGTATATTTTAAAATTCTATTATATATTCAACCACCATTGAAATAAATTATTTTATAGTGATTTCATTTAAATTATTCAAACAGGAGTATTTTTACATACAATAATTATTGTAATGAAACATTTACATGAAATTTGTAATCATTTTATGTTTAACTTATAACACACTTTTATTGTTATTGAATTTTAATTTTTACAAGTGAATGTTTCTAAAAAACATTTATCATATATGATTAACTATCCCAATATCATTATATGATATATTAAAAGTAATCTTTATTATAGCAACATTAAAATAATTGTTTAAATATAAAATACAGTAAAATCTCACTTAATTGGTCAACATTAGAGTACAATTTCAGGCCAAATAAGTGAGATGGTCACCTACATTGGAAAAAACTGACATACAAAACTGTAATTAGAACACTGTTATAAGTTTAATACAGATTATAAAAAGAAAAAAAATTCATATAATATTGTAATGTACATCTTTTGCAATTTGCAATATACAATAATCCAAACTTTCATACAGGTTAATGTATTAACACTGAATAATACTTGTAGAGAATAATATAATATTTAGG
Source organism: Centruroides sculpturatus (assembly GCF_000671375.1). Taxonomy (NCBI): domain Eukaryota; kingdom Metazoa; phylum Arthropoda; class Arachnida; order Scorpiones; family Buthidae; genus Centruroides; species Centruroides sculpturatus. The sequence goes on from NW_019384302.1 coordinate 906,726, forward strand.
TTGCGGAAAAAGAAATCCATTATTTTTACGTTCATTTCAAGTTTTTATTTAACATGGTTTCGGTTGTTCGACTTGGATCAAATATGCACCGTTTTGTTTTATAATTTGTTGCCATTTTAAAGGTAACTTCATAATTCCTCTCTCGTAGAAGCCCTGGTCCCTATTGGCGAAAAACTTGACTAAGTGATTTTCACAATCCTCTCTTGATGCCAATTTCTTATCACCGAGGAAATTTTGTAATGATAAAAAAAGATGGTAATCGCTTGGTGCCAGGTCTGGACTATAAGGTGGATGCATCAAAACTTCCCAACCAAGCTCCTGGAATTTCTGGCGAGTCACTATAGATGTGTGTGGCCTGGCGTTGTTGTGATGAAGTACAACACCTCTCCTGTTAGCCAATTCTGGCTGCTTCTGATCAATCGCTAGCTTCAAACGGTCCAATTGTTGACAGTAGAGGTCCGAATTTAGTGTTTGGCCATATGGAAGCAGCTCATAGTAGATGATTCCTTTCCAGTCCCGCCAAATGCACAGCAAAACCTTCCTGGCTGTTAGTCCTGGTTTAGCCACCGTTTGAGCCGCTTCACCACACTGACCACGATCGTTATCGCACAATATTGCCATATGTAACCCATTTCTCATCCCCAGTCACCATCCGTTTAAGAAATGGGTCGATTTCGTTCCGTTTGGCCAAGGCTTCGCAGATGGAAATTCGATCCATAATGTTTTCTTCCGTCAATTCATGTGGCACCCAAACATCAAGCTTCTTTTTGAATCCAGCTTTATTCAGATGGTTTAGAACTGTTTTATGGTCAATCTTTAGCTCCTGGGCAATGCTACGAGTGCTAACGTGCCAGTCTACTTCTATCATTTCCATGATTTTATTGACATTTTCGACAACGGGCCTACCTGTGCGAGGTGCATCTTTAACATCGAAATTACCAGAACGGAACTGACGAAACCAAAATTGCACATAATTGGCTGTGACAGTATCAGGACCATAAACACCATTCACAATTTCAGCTGCCTGGCTTGCATTTTCGCCTTTATTGAAGCAAAATTGTAAAACATACCTAATTTTCTCTTTGTTAACTTCCATCTTTTACACCCTATAACTCACAACTGAATTGACCAATCAAAAAACTGTAAAAGAATTTTTTTTAGTACAGAATGTCACTTTTCCAATAAGCACAAGTCTGAACTTGTGTCATCAATATTTTATGAGATATGTATCACTACAGCCATCTAGTGAAAAAATAATGGATTTCTTTTTCCCCAACCTAATATATGGCACATGTACAGTAAAATCAAACTATTTTTAATAGGTTCATTCAAGTATCATACAAACAATACAGTACTAAACAGAATTGTTTAGTATTCTTAGACAAAATTAATGTGTTTTTATGAAATGGTAGTAAAGGTTTTATTTGAATACTACATTTTAACAGGGAATTATTATTAAACAAAAGTCACTAAATATGGAGAAATGTCCACTTTTGAAAAAAAAGTTAATTAAATCAGCTTTACATCTAAGTTTGTGAATATATTCTTCATCGAGTGTTACAAACAACATATCAGTGATTATTGTTGATTTATATAATTATATTGTTACAAAATACAATCAGATTATGTATAAAATTATTGAACAAATATATAATTGTTTTTCTTCTTACTAAATTATGAAAGGAAAATGGAACTGCCAATCTGGAAGCAAAGAAGGCTGTAGCTGATAGCAGCATGAAGGTAACTTGTTTACCTGTCCATAGACAGTACTAGCAAATGTTGACAGTGTACTTTACTCAGCTCTGGAATGAATTGGAAAGAAAATGCAAAAAGCTAACACAAGTAAACTTCTCTTTCTGGATGTTACACTTTCACTAAGTTCTCCTATCACTCACTATAGTTTTAAGTTAGCACAATCACTCTCAGGTCATGGCAATTTTAAAGCTTATCAGGAAGAATTTAACTTGGCAGAAACTTCCTTTTGCTGCTGTGATTCAGGTAAACAGGAAACAGTAACACATCTTGTATATGAATATCCTTGATATGATATGATAGATATACAGTAGATTCATGTTAAGAATGGAATTATAGACTCTTGGGCTTGAGTGGCCAAGATCACTATCCTAATTCAAAAGCCATACTACAAGTGTATTTTTGATTTTGTAAAAAGGATTAAAATTAATCAATATTTGTTTCTTAATTCTACCATGGCTAGTTACAAAGGGCAAATTTTAATAAGTATTATGTTATATTTATTATGTACTATTTTTTAATGTTTGTATGTATTTTTTTAATTTTATACTTTGTCATATACTATATTGTGTTGTAAGTACAGTATATGCAGTGTTATACTCCTATAAAGTGGTGCAATTAATAAAGTTGTTCTGTTACTAAGTTATGAAAATACAGATACTTTGTTTAGTATAAATGACATTCACAAAAAATAAAATCTTCATCTATCAGAAGAATCTCAGCAAACTACTTTAAAATTATAGCAGCAAAGCTTAATTAAAATTCATTGGGTTTAGGAATGGAAACATTTCCATTACTATTTGTCACATAAAATGAGGATAAATGTCATTTTGGTCACTTAAGTAAGGTGGCCGCCATTCCGTAGTTGGATTTAAATTTAAACTTATTTGCAGTTTTACAGGAGAATTTCAGAGGTGGCCACCAAGTGAAATTTTACTGTATTTTTAGTGTTAATCTAGTGTTTTTTCAGATTATTATAACAAAATCTAAATACATATAAATGAACTTTTTAAAGAAAATAACCATAAAAACTTTATTGGATTAATAATTAATTGAAAATATTGAGGAATACTTTTAAATTGTTATAAAAATAAAATATCTTTATGGGAGTATTATTATTTAATCATATTTTTATCAGAAAACAAAATTATATGTAACATTATAATTAAGGATAATCAACATTATCAGATCTATCTCTTTTTTATGACACAAACAATATACTGTTTTAAATGATTTTATTAAATTCATTCATTTCAACTGCACACACAAATTTTTATAAAACAATAATTCTTAATATATTATATATTTTATAATGTAAAAATTATAAATTAAACATTAAACATGATATATTTGTGTACATTTTGTTATATGATATTAAAAAATGCTAGCTTAAATTACAGTCAAGTACAATTATAACATAACCTGTTTATAACATATAACTTTAACAACTATAGCACTCTATGAGGAGACTGAAACCAACACAAACTAAACATGACGTAATTACCATGTCAATCTATTTAACTCATTTTTAAAACTTGAGATTGTAGAAATCTGTTTTATATAAATTAAAATCACATTCTCATGAAGTTTAAACTATTATTAATTTTCAAGTAAGATATTAATAATAAAATAAATCTTTACATAAAATTTTTTGTAAAGGATGAAAGGAACAGAATTTCAGCATCATACTGAATGACTTGACTCTTGTAATCTGTCATGTATCTTCTAAATATGTATGCTTTATTTAAAGTAAAATTATATATCACTCTATGAGGAGAAAAATGGGGTTACATTCCCCATTTTTCTCCCCATAGTGCGCTATTTTCAGTCTTAAATACTTGGACTATAAATCTGCTATTTTTAATCATTAATACTAAGTAATTTGCTACTAGAGGTAGACATTAGGCACCACCTCTTATCTAACCAGCTGGCACTGTGATTAACTGTGTAGAGTTTTATATAAATTTAAATATACCTAGAAGCGAAAACTTGCTCTGGGTCCAGGTGGCACTACTGGCAAGCGCATTACAAGGCAAGCGAAGGTTGTGGGTTTAAGCCCTGCCTCAAGCCGGTTCTTTTCTTCCAGATGATTTTAAATTATAATCATTAATTTTATATTAATATAAGATGGCACCTAATGTCTACCTCTAGTAGCAAATTACTTAGTATTAATGATTAAAATTAGTGAATTAATAGCCAGAGTATTTAAGGTGATCGTTTGGCTATGTATCTATATATTATCAGGCTTTGGGTTGTTTCATATACTTAATTAATTTTCAGTTATTGATAGAAATGAAATTTAATTATAACACAAATATTAAGTTATTCACAGTTGAAGTGTTATTCGTTGGCATGAATAAATAAATAAAAAATTCTGTGAATTAACAACATAATTAATATTTATAGACTACTTTTTCTATATTTGACTTTCTTCAAATTTGTTCTATTGAATAAATTTTGAAAATGAGAATATGAAAATGCCCAGTCACTGTGATGAAATAATTAAGGCAGAAGTAATATATTTTGCTTATATTTCTGTACTGCATTTTTAATCAATGATATAAACCAATAAAAATATTGTGTTCTCTAGTAAAATTTGACACCAAATATATAATTATATTTATGAAAAAATCAATATTAACTTTTATACAATATTTACTTATAGAATCCAATAGACATATACTATTTTACTTGCAAGGAGAACTGGGTATTAGTTTTTCTTTGCATCAAAGTCATCTTTACAATATAATTTTGTTAAATTACATTTTTAATCAAAATAAACTAAGCAACTATTTTAATTAATAGCAACACAGTTATCTATATTTATTCTGATCATCTTAAATATTTATTTTTTGTTAAATGATGCTTTTCATTTAATGTTTAATTAAAATAGAAAAAATATTTAACATTAATATCAGGAATGTTAATGCATCAATGTTTACACAATCAAATATTTTAATTAAGAGAAAAATTTAATTGAATGTCAAACTAATCATGAAATAAGAGCTGAAAATTTCAATGTTCTTTAAAGAATATAATATCTTTAAGATGTATCTTTAATTTTAACACATTTCTTGCAATGTCTTCACAAAAATTCAACAGTATTAGAGTGTCAAATTATATTTGTATCTAATGGATAGAAATAACTGATTACATGAGAAAATTACGAGTATTATGTATATGTTTTTACTAATAGAACCAGTAGATTAGCTACCATAAATCAAAAATACATAAATCAATTATATAAAAATACAATTTTATATAATGGGAATTATATAAAAATAAGATAGTTTAAAAAGTATTAATATAAATATTTTTACAGTCACAGCAACCAAGAAAAAATAAATTTAAAAATGTTTACCACCTTATTTACTATGTCACTATAAACATAGCTTAATAAAGATGTTAGTTATTAAGATAGACTGATTAATCATGTGGATACAATATGTGACATGTTATATATCATTAAACATATCTATTATTGTACTACTTTACTTCCAGTATAATGATGATTATATTCAACATTAGAGATAAAATTTATAATATTCAGTTTCAGCATGCAAGTCATATTTCATTCATCGACGACATTTGAAAAATGAAAGAACTTGGCTTTTTTCTCTGAAATTTTATCATACATTATCACTTGCTGTAATCTGAATAGCATGAAGTGTTTAAATTTACTTTAAATAACTGACCATATATTGTTTTTCTCTAGTTTTCACAAGGAAAGTGGCAACAAAAGAGGCAAAGCAAACAAATCAGTAAGTGATGAGAAGAGCAGAGAAATCAAACTTGTTTATTTCCACTGCTCTTCTTTGTTGAGGCCTTGAGCTTAGCTCAAGACTGTCCATGTCACCATAAACATGTGCAAAGGTTAAATGTGTTTGTTCTTGCCCTCACCTTGTCACATCACTATAAATGTAGCCTTAGGAAATTCAATTTTGAATTATTTAGTGTTTAATAATTAGCATGTTTGGTATTTTTTAAATGCTTAGTTTTTATAGTATATACAAACACACAAAAACTACACATGCCAATTATTAAACTCTAAATAATTAAACACACATACACAATGGAATGAAAAGTATACAATAAAAACTATCTGTATTAACATACATAAAGATTTATATTTTAATCATAAAATTAATCATGATTTGAATTTTTTTATTGCTAAACAGCCTAATTAACTAGCTATTAAAGTTAATAGCTACAGGATATATTGATACTAAATTTATGAAGGTGATCTGGAAAATAGTACCCATTCACAAATCACACATACACAAATGAACAAACTCAAACAATGGGAGGTTAACCACTTGCATTCATGTGTTTGCCAGTCTCTGTGTGAGTATGATGCCTGGCTGTGTCACAGTGAGAGTTTAAAATGAATAAGAACTGCTGCTTGTAAGGTGAGGTCTGTCATTCATTTTCTGAATGCAAAAAGTGTGCAATCAATCATCAAACCATAGATGTGTACGGTAATGTTACAGATGAATCAACAGTGTGAAAAGTTTAATGCAGGAAGAGAAAAATGTCAATAATGAACAATAAATCCAGTGCCCATCTGTCATTACAAATGATGATCTGCATTATGTGGATGACTTCATATACTGGATTGACATCGCACTCAGTGAAATTCATGCAGAATTTTCACATTTCTTGAACAACACTAGGAAATTGTCACAGTGCACCTTGAATTTTGAAAAATTTGAGAGACAGATTCCATGTATGCTTTCAGAACAATACAAAACAGACCATATAAATGCTGTTTTAACATTTCTGGATCAGTACTCAAGAGGAGGAGATGCATTCCTGACACATCATGAAACATGGATGCCCTCCAGTATACTCACGATCAAATATCACTCAATGGAATGTCATTACACACATTCACCAATCAAACTACAGAAATGCAAACATTTATTATGAAAAGGATTTCTGTATTCAAGTACACTATAAAACAGTTTAAAAAAATTAAACAAGGTTAAACTGATGACCAAACAAGAAATCAATGACCCAAAATTTCACTAAGTATATTGTTCATTTTGTGGATTCTACAACTTCCAAAATAAATTCATTTCCATATTCTGAATATTTTGTTGAACACCCTTATGTAAATTTTTAGTAGTAGTAAGATATTTTTTAAATTTATACTTAATTTAAAGATCAAACAATAGTTATCTGTCTGTATTTATTCATATTTAATATAAATTATTCACCAAGACTACAAAATTATTCAGTAAAAAAAAAAAAACAAAATAAAACTTAATATTTAAACTTTTATTGTATCATTAAATGACAAATTTGTTTTTTACATTTTTAAATATACAATCAAACCTCAGGCTGAATAGCTTGTTCGGCAAACAATAAATCGGTTGCCGAACAAGCTATTCAGCAGAGGCAGTCAAAGATGATAAACTTCATATACTTCCTATGTTAAAGAAAGTCAACAGGTCAACCAATCAAGACTAGTGATTCAGAAGTTAGTGGCACCGAGATCGCATTGCATCACGATACAAATCATCAATGACATTGCTATTTAAATTACATTTCAGTGTGCAGTGAGAAAGATACCATTTCCATGAATGAAAATATAGTTCACTTCACACCAGCGTTTAGAAATTAAAAATATGACACTTCTGTGTTGCAGCGTTATTGACAGCGATTTGTTAAATTTCAGATGTGCTCGCTAGTACTTTCAACAGTTTACAACCGTTGTCTTCAGGCGAAATTGAATACCTTTGTTTTTGAATTGACAGCTTTTAACGGACTTTTCAAATTATGTAATGCACTTGGTTGGAATATAGAACAAATTAATAAAATTGAATATATAAATATTTTTAAAGAAACATGCTGTAATAACTTGAACTCCCCAAAACATAAATATTGATTGATGGTGCCATGCATGGTAGTGGAATAAAATCAGAACACAAAATTATAACTTGGATTGTTTAAATAAAGTTATCCATAGCTGTGGTATTTCCAATGTCGGCGCATTACACGGCAAAGCAGCGGATATGTAGAGGTTTTCCCATATTTGCCTAAGATCATTGCAATGCTTAAGTAATTTAACATGGTTCCAAAGTGGAAGATAATCTTGGTCTAGCACCTTTTTCGCTAATTCTGTAGCTGGTCTGTTATTTCTAATGTCCTCTTGATGTTTGAGGATGCGGGACCGTATCATTCTGGTGGTAGCTCTAATATAGATAATTTCCTCCCCTGATATTGTATGTTTTAATAAAATTTTATAAACTCCCGATTTTTCATTCAACGTGAGAATGTCTCTATCGTTGCACAATGTTCTTCGTAGTGACGGTTGAGGGCTTATAGGTAATATAAAACCATGCTTCCTGAATATGTGTGTTACTTTTAGTGAGATGGTGTCCAGGTATGGTATTGGAGGGTTTATTATCTTTAGGCTTTCTTTGTTGCAGAGGAAAGTTTTTGGAAATAATTTGTTTATGACCAGGTTGTAGAGATATCGATATTTGGAGTTAGAATATCCTGCATTGTGCATTGCTCTTGAACTGTTGAAAGTACTAGTGAGTGCATCTGAAATTTAACAAATCGCTGTCAATAACGCCGCAACACGGAAGTGTCATATTTTTAATACCATTTCCATTTTTAATTGAATAAAAATCACATTAATTAATAAAAACCAAGTAAATTTACATCTAATATAAATGACATCCAAAAATTCATGTTTAAATATACTTAATTAAGTTAAATTAAATAACAAAAATTTATTAATACTAGGTAACCAATTAATTAAAACTAAAAATACATACTATTTTATAATTTTTAAATTTAATTATTAAAACTTGCCTTTAAGTCAAAACTGAAACCAAAATTAAAAATAAAATTAAAATTAAACTCAAATCAATTGAAACATAATATTTCAGAAAGTGTGGATAAACTAGTAGTTGTTCATCTTCATTGATTTGGTTACATTTCATCCAAGCAGTCAGAGTTGAGTTTCTATTATAGTACTTCTTTGTAAAGTGTTCTTTTCGGTTTTGGTTGGTGGTGACAGAACATTTTGCTTTTAATATATATATGTAGAATAAATACAGCTATAGATAATATAATAGATGATGTTTCAAAAAGAATCATCTGATTTAAAAAAATCATAACTATTCAGCTTTTAATCTGTTTTGATCAAATGATGTGCTGTTAGAAAGAGGAAATTCTTGAGTTTTACATGATTGCTGACTGGCAGCACCCTCACACTTTGTTCACCTGTCATTTCCATATTTTCAAGATGGTGACTGGACAACAGAAATTACTGTGTGTTCTACGCTTTGCGAAGTGTGGGTCCATAACAACTGTTCAGCATGATTTTTGTTGACAATATGGTGTTGAACCACCTACTGAATACACAGATTCCCCAACGATGGATCGGCCGCATGGGACCATGCATGGATAATGATTCAGCTTTACTTAACTGGCCTCCTAGGTTGCTGGACCTAACTTTTTTTTTCTTGTGGGGGTTTATAAAAGACTGTTTATGTGCCTCCTCTTTCAATTACAGTAGTCGTACTGCAAAACCACATAACAGCAGTGGATCCAGACATGCTCATAAAAGTTTGGAACAAATTTCACTACCATTTGTACATATGCCATGCATCCAAAGGGGAGGGATATTGGGCATCTATAATTTAGTATGTAAAAAAACTTGAAGATTAGCCCTGTAATATAAAATTAATGTGTATCTTCATTACTTTTCATAATATAGTCATTTTAAATCAGATGATTCTTTTTGAAACATCCTATATTATAGTGAAGATCTTAGTGACGTTCTTTCCCAAACTCCGTCTCGTTGAGTTGGTTTCCGTGTGTATTATGATTCGATGTAGTGATCCAGGTTTGATGGAAAGCACACCTCTACACTCAAATTGATAATATTTACAGTTTATTTACAGATTCTATATGCAGAAAGTACAAGTTTGAAAACATAATATATATACAGGATAACAATGCATAGTGACTCACGTACTAGATTGGTTTCCAGGAACTGTTAAACTTTGGAGAGGCCTCAGTCAGCTCGTGGAGTTGGCTCAACTGCACAGTCCGTCCAGTCTCCGCACTAACCTGTCCCTGAGATGCTTACCAGAGGAGAACACTCTCTCTACACTCAGCAGACTTCCTAAGTGCCTGAAACTACTATGTACCAGTCTCTTGCCCTTCTCTCCTGCTCTCTTGTTCGCCTCGCAATTTAAGGGTTTTTTGGACGGAGACTTCTGAGCAATCACACTCCTTCCTTGTCTGAACAGCTTACACTCGGGTCCGCTGTCATCTGACGGGAGTGAAGCTTACATAAACGTCTGCCACTTGTTTACATTCAGTTGTTTACCATATGGCAAATGGTCTAATGTCTGACTACAAGTGGGTCCAACTGACAAAGTTGATACTTCCTTTGTTTTCCCTCTGTTTACAAGTCAACATCTTACAAGTGGTACATTGCTCAACCGCATGTGGGTCCAATTGACAAGGTCGCGCCTCTTTTGTTCTCTCTTTGCTAAGAGGTCACTACTTTACAATTATATTGCTTTTATATGCATTTTTATGCATAAAATACAGCAAACAGATTAAAAAAAAGGTTTTGTTTTGATTTTAGAACAAATTGGTTTTTGAACAACATTTAGGAATGAATTAAGTTAAAAACCTGAGGTTTCACTGTATTACACTATATAAATGATTTTTGATATAAACAAATCAAAATTTTATAATACTTACAGTATTTCCTAAATTATGCAAACCAGATGTGCAGTGTTTTTTCAAAATGTTATTTGATGCCCATAGACTGTTATTAGGTTTTCCATCCTGAAACAAAGAATTTTAAAAGTTAAAAATTCAATTTTCTATTAAAAAGCATTTACAAAAAGAAAAAACATCTCTCACAAATCAAAACATAACTAGGCAAAAAATTAATTAGCAATAGAATAATACAGTAGAGCGTTGATTATCCAAAAGTCAATTATCCGAAAGAATTCCAGTCGGCAAATTTAAATTTTCGCCAGTGCTGTGGCACCGCAATCTTTGGCTATGTCTTTGGCTACTCAAATATTTTACGTTTTTTATACTAAATTAACTTCTGAAGTATAATTTTTTATTGTTTTTATATTTTTCAATATATTTATTTTGTTTGTACAAAATAAAAAAACAATTTTTAACGATACAATAGTCTTCATTAGGCTTAACATCGACAAAAATTCAACCCAAAGTGACGCGCAATGGAGAAAAATTTCAACATGGGATAAATTAATATATTTTTTCGTACATAATCGGTTATCCGATATATCGATTTTCCGAACAACCCCAGTCCCCAATTGATTCGGATAATCGACGCTCTACTGTATACATAAAATAATTTAAACTTTACTTAATCTCAATGATTAAGCTACACAATTTTATTTATATTAACAAAAAGTTTTGTTAATCTTAAATTGAGACATGTTTGTAAAGTAAACTTTTGATACTGACAGTTTTACTAATTCAAAGATTGCACTTTAATTACTTCAAACTGCTTAATTTAAGGAAACCAATTTGAATCTGACACAATTTTAAAAAGGCAGCAGATGAAACTGACACAGGCTTGATAGAAGCCAAAGATGTTTTAAAGAAAATAAGCAACTAGTTTCCTTAAATTAAGCAGTTTCAAATAATTAAAATGGTAAAATGTTACCAAGTTTTGTGAAGTATAATTCAAAGATTTTCAGACAGTATGGTTGATATTCAATATAATCATATGACTCAAGTAAAGAGTAGTGTATGACAAAGGGATTCACTATGAAATTGGACTGCACTAGGAATCAGCCCTTAGCCCATTTCTGTTCAATTTGGTGATGGATGTATCGGTGGAAGATGCGAAGAGCAAGGTGAAATGAAACCGTGATGTGTGAAACATCCTGTGATAAGGTAGAAAAGCTGTAGGAATGGAGAAACGCATTGGAAGAGAGATGCATGATAATCAGCAGAGCAAAGACAGTACAGTCAAATCTGTACTGTCAAACCTCGGTTTACGAACTTAATTCATTCCTAAAAGTTGTTTGGAAATCAATTTGTTCTCAAACTGACAAATTTTCCCATAATAAACAATGTAAAATAGATTAACCCATTTCCAACTTGAAAACAAAACTTTTATTTTTTATCTTTTTTAGCTGTATTTCATCCATAAAAATGCCTACAAATGCAATGCTATATAATATTACAACAATAAATGAATAATGAATAAAGTTTATAAATAAGAAAGAATTTCATTCATCCTTATCTGTGCTAAGAAGACTTGATGGTGCAAGGGGAGGGTAGAGAGGAATGGATGTTATTTCTTGGAATGGGAGTTCCTCTCCATATCATCATCAGGAAACTGAACTTCAGGAATTTTTTCTCTTACCTTTTGGATTTTCTGTTTCTCACTAGCATATTCTGCTTGGAACTCATTATGCCTCTTTTTCACTAAAAATTTATCTAACGAAATTTGCTTTTGTCTACATTTCACAATGTTATGGAAGTGAAACATAGTATTGTCATTGAAAAGGTTAATGGCTTGCTACTGCTTTATCAGAGTAATATCTTTCAACAAAACTTTGCCCTTCATACCATTTTGCACACGTCATTAATAAGAGCACTAGGTAGACAAATTGGTACCGTGTTCCTTCACTAGCTCTTTGACACCAGAATTGTTGACTTCCAAGCTCATGCTTTTGTCCAGAGATATGATGTCATCAACAACTCTAGTACACTCCATCCTGAATCCCTGAAGTCTCTCTCTGTAACACAATCAGTCCAGAGGTTCCTCCAGGTTAAGTTCAAGGAACTGCAAGTCATTTGCTGCCAGGCATTGTCAATAAGACGTAAAAAATGGAAGATATTGAAGTGATTCTTCCAAAAGCCACAGAGAGTTAACTCTGTGTCAGAGGTAACCTCAAAACACCTTTGAAAAAGTGCTTTGGTGTAATACTTTTGTGAGATTAGCCAGGGACCAAGGGGACATTCCCTAATAACCACTTAATCAGCATGGGTTGGTAAAACTTGATCTTTATGTCTGTGAGTGGAGAGGTTGTAAGTTGACAGGGTGTCTGTTATTCTGAGCAATGACAGGTAACCAGGTTAACAAATAAAAATATAAGTTTAATATAAAACGTCTAAACCTAAGAATACACAGAAATACATTATATACATTTAAGGTGACATGACAAAGATATCTATGTGTTCTATCCGCTATTTGCTCTTGAGAGAGAGAGAGATGTGGTTCTCTGTCTTTGTGGAGGTTGAGCTGTGATCGATGTCTTCCTTCTTATACAGTGATTCGGGCCATTGTCTCCTATGGGAAAGTCTGCTTTAGGCTGTTCCGAATATGATGGGACGGAAGTCTTCTCTTTTGTTCGTGGAGTCCGCCTTGTGATCGCTGTTCTGGAGATAGCTGTTGGGAACTGGGTTGCTGTCGCCAGTGTATGGCTGTCCAGGCTAGTTCACACCGACTTCAGTTCTCACCTCCCTTTTATCGATTTAGCTTGGGAAAAAGAGTCAGGTGATTGACTGTTTGGTGATGCATCTGCAGGTGTGCAGTCAGAGGTGAGCCATTGATGATGTAAAACTCTTGTTATATGGAGCTGTCATGACCGTATTTGGTTTGAGACTTGTATGCTTCCTTCTATTCATATGTCGACAATTGACTTTCTCCTCCTTTAACACTGGGTTGTTTATTGTTTAGTACTTGGATGTTATATTTCTCAGCTAGTTGTTGATAGTACAGGTGATATTCAATCTGTTTTCTGCGCAATGTTTTCTTTACGAGTGCAATGGAGAAATAGGCTTAAGATTTTTCTAAATTTTATGCAGAATCACAGCTCGATTCACACTTTAAAGTTAAAAATGATGTGTTGATCCATCAGTGAATCAGTGGAGTTGTATTAGGAGACAGAAATTTCATAGTAAAGAGAAGTCACTCTTCCAGTAACTTGGCCTCCATGCCAGGGAAGATAGACAGAAGCATTATCCATCAAAAGCAGACACTTCAGTGGCAAGTTATTTTCATTAAGATATTTCCTCACACTAGGAGCAAAAATTTCATGGACTCATTCCAGGAAAAAGTGTCTGGTCACCCAGGCTTAATTATTAGCCCTCCACATGACAGACAACTTGCTTTTCATATTATTTCTCTTAAATAGATGAAAATTCATAGATGAGCAATGGTTTCATCTTAAAAAGTTGCATTGCCGCAAAGCAAAGAGTTAGACTGTCCTTCATTAGCTTGTGTCCAGGCAAAACTTTTTTCTCCTGGATTATGTATGTTCCGTTTGGCATTTTCCAAAACAGTCCAGTTTCATTGCAAACATTTGCTGGGGGATAAAACCCTCAACAGTCACATATGCACCAAATTCTTTCACAAACTTTTCTGCATCTTTTTTTGTTCACACTTGAAGCCTCTCCATGCACTGAACCACTTTGCTTCTTAAACTTTTCAAACCAACCTTAAACACATCAGTCTCAGAACTTGAACCTGAAATTTTCTTGAGCAAATTTTGGTGCAAAAGCTCTGCTTTCTCACAAATGATAGTATCTGAAATACTGTCGCAGCCAACTGCAATTCGTTGATCCAAATTAAGTGCAACTTTTCCACTTCTAAGGTCTGCAATCTTTGCTTGGTGTTCATAGCCACTCCTTTGATAACATTAGCATCCTTTATTGTTTCCTTATTCTTGAGAATGGTACAGATCAGTGACTTTCCTACATCAAACTGCAAAGCCAGATCTGAGACACACATGCTATTTTCATGCTTCCGTATGATCTCTTTCCTCATCTCTATTGTTATTTTCACTCTTTTCCTTTTCACCTTTATACTTACACTAGCTTTCTTAGGTCTCATGGTGACTTATGGAATTAAAAAAAAAAAAAAAAAAAAAAAAAATGGACAATGCAAGAAAAATCACCAAAGTCAAAGAACAGTTCACTGCAAAGTAATGCTATGTTGCCAACTCCACAGATTAGACCAGTGTTTCTCAACAAGGGCAATATCACCCCCAAGTGGGCGTTTTTCCATGTTGAGGGGGCAATTAGTAACAATTTATATTTTGGGGAATAAAAAACAATTTTCTGGGCAATATAGTAAAACATATTAAGAATAATTAGATATTTTATTTGTTATATCGCACAATAATTAAACAAATAACATTATACTAGTCACTAGTCTACTCAATGCAGTACGAATTTGGCGTTAGCCTTGGCCCTCAGCATCGAAATTTTGTAGTGAAGGGGGTGATACTACATAACAGTTTTATTGAAGGGGGCGATGATTCATTAGAGGTTGAGAAACACTGGATTAGACAGACAGACATAGATGGACAATTTTGAGAAAATCACATGACTAAACATATGCAGCACACCATTGGCGAGTGACATCATTAATTTTGATTTCAATTTACTATGGTATGCATAATTTATGGAAGCAATAATTTGCTATTGTTCACTTTTCCTGAAAACTCAGAAAAGTAATAAATATTATTTTTGTATGATAATTAAATTTTTTTCTGGCTTACAGTTACCTATGCTTTTCTAAAAGATGTTCATTACAAGTTCTTGCATTTAATTAATAATGCCAAATGTTGATTACATACTGATGAGAAATAATAAAAAATATATTTAAGCAACAAAAATTTATTATTAATTTGAATTAAGCACCTTTAAATGTGAATTATTGAAAGTCATTTATATTACACAAATATCAATTAACACGGTTTTTATTAATTAAGTAGCTGTGGCTCAAAATGTATCTATTATAAATATATAACACTCCCTGCAGGAGGGAATTTTGAAAAATCCCTTCTTAGTGTACATTATCTTGATGCACCCTATTAAAACACAATCAAAAACGCAAAAAACCGTATCTAAAATAGAATAATAGAAGAACAGTTCTTCATGGTAAGCTTTGATTTTGTCCCTCTCCCCTGCGGGGGAATTTTAACATCTATATAATATAAAAACACACGCACATTCAAATGCAATGTTGTGTCAAAATTTCAAAGCAATCAATTAAGAACTTTAGGAAATTTAAGATTTTGAACAAACAAACATTTACATTTTTATTTATATAGATTTGATTTAAATTGAATTGTGACGTGTCCCAAAAACAAGTAGTATCATACACACATGTGCATTGAAATGTAATTTAAATAACATCATTGATGGTTTGTGTTGTGATGTCTAATGATGCAAGACAAATCTTGGCACTACTACTGAATCAGTAGTCCTGTCATTGATTTGTCAGACTGTTGAACCTACTTAACATAGGAAGTATAAGAAGTTGACCATTGGTGACCAGCTGTGTCAAATAGCTTATTTGGAAACCAAGTTATCATATAGCAACCGGCATTCAAAGTTTGTTCATAATCCAAACTGTTCATCAACAGAGGTGTTTGTAACCCAAGGTTTGACTGTATATATATATGATATCTGGTGGAGGAGATGAGAGTTACATACAAGTCAGGATGAAAAGTTAAAAACAGCTTCCAAATTTAAGTATCCTGGATTATATGTAGCAAGTGACAGAGGAATGAGTGCAGAAATCCAGCAGAGAGTTCAGAGTGGATGGCTAAACTGGAGAAAGAGGAGTGGGATGCTGAGTGATAAAAAAAAAATAAGCTGCAAAACGAAAGGAAGATTATACAAAACCATGGTATGACCTGCAATGATGTAGAGTGCTGAGATGTGGGCAATTACAAGAGACCAAGAAAAAAAAAAAAATGGATATAGTGAAGATGAGAATGCTGAGATGGATGTGTGGTGTGACAAAGGACAAAATTAACCTTTCAGCAATGGGATAGTCAGGTATGATGCTACCCCAAAGTAGTGGAGAATAAACATGGGAAATTTTTAAAGATTATTAATTATTTAACTGAGAATTATTACAGCAAGAAATCAATATTAACATGTTCTTTACTAAGAACTGATCATATCTTTACAACAATAAATTATTAAAACTAAAAGTTATAATAATAGATAAGTAAATAAACACTAACCATACTGCTTATTAAGGTTACCAAATATACAGTCTTTATTTGAAAAATGTTTTCAGCTCAAGCTGAACAATCTTTAGGGTTAAAGAACAGTTTTAAACTTTAGGAACATCTTATATAAAAATAGAACAAACTTTTAAACTAAAAAGAACAAACTATTTTAAATTATATTTTAGAATAACAAATTTTGACCAAAAGAACAAAAATATTTAAATTATGTTTTAGATCATAACTTACTTTTACTGATTAAATATTATTTTTGAAATTTTTTAATCAGTCAGTATGTAATGAATTTTTTAAAAAATATTTAAATCATAATAATTAAGGAATGTAAAATGCTAAAAACATGATATTTATGATTAAAGATATTTTAATCCAGTTTCATAAAATACAGAACTAAAAATATATAGCAGACTAAGAATTTTTGTGTGAACAAAATTGACTGACTAGTCAGACAATAGAAAACAATTGCTGTGGAAACATGATGTGGATTCAGTCAGATTGGTCTGGCAGGCTGAAGTTTAAATCCATCTTTATATAATAACACTACTACCAACATTTTTTTGCACTCAAAAATATATCAACAAGATTTGCTGGTGATTTAGATGCTTACACAATGCATTGAAATATGACTGATTGTTCTGACTCGTGAGTACACATATGCAAAAGCATTTGTTTCTCTTGAGTGATAAGAATGCAATCTAATGTCTGATTTTGATTTCATCGAGTGCATCAATGATACAACAAGCAAAATATATGACAGATACAGCACCATAACAACTTGTTGATCCAAGATCACCAATAAGTCACGAGTTTATTCATATGCGGTGAATTCTTGCTTATAGTGGTTTTGAGCAACAAAATGTCAAAGGTAGTCATATCATGTAAATCACTTTTTACACACATTCAGTTCTTAAGCAATACTGTTACTAAAGTTCTTGGAAAACTGGAAAAAAATAACATCCCAAAGATTCATGGATTTCACGTGGAGAACTAGAGACATGTTAAAAGAGATAAGTCTAATGGATCATAAAAAAAAAACATTCCTCACACAATAGATATGGCTGCTCTTTAGGTCTTTCTAAACAGAAAATGCTCAAAACACTCCTACATACCTTGCAGAAACACAAACTCGCCAACACTGACTGTATGGAAGGCAATAAGAGCGATTCAAGAGAGTAAAAAATATGAATGAAGAATGGCAGGTCAGTTAGGGAAAAGCAAGAATAGTTTACACTTTTACTGAAGTTTTTATTTTACTGAAAAATCAGTCACTCACGACCTAGCTAGAGATAAGATTGGACAGAGTCTGCCGAATTAGAGACCCTGTGCGCATGCAGAGTCTACACACTTAATACACCATTGATTATATAGCATTATTGTAGCATAACTCATATAAAGTTTTGACATTCAAAATTAAATGTTTTTACTATTAATAAAAATTTTAAATTTGTAATTGGAATANAGATTTATTTATTAAGGGGTTTGATGCTATTAAATTTTGGTGATTAAAGGTCAAGGGGGTCGTTTTATCTCCAGTAGGTCAGACAATTTTACTTGTTATCAGCATTTACAATTTTTTTTTATAAAACTCATCCTTACTCTCAAAATTAAGCTTTATATATATATAAAACATAAATCACATAATATATTCAGAAAAACAAATATTTTCAAAATTAAATGCTGGATTTTAGAAGTTTTTGTTAATTTTTTAATCGTACTGTCCAGTTGGATATTAGTCTTGTTTTTTGTGATATACAGTAGAGCATTGATTATCCGAATACCAATCAACCGAATCATTGGTTAACTGAAAGTGTTCCATTCAGCAAATTCAAATTTCCAGTAGTGCTGTGGCACTGCAGCACTCTTTCCCTCCCTGCCAACCTAAACTGTAGGCCTACTTTAATGTACTACTATATATAAGATATGTATTTGTAAGATGTATGATACAAAATATATACAGTACAGTTTTGTGTTTAATATATTTTTTCAAAAATGATCAGTTATCTGAAAAATCACTAATCCGAACAATCCCAGTCCTAAATTGTTTCGAATAATCTATGCTCTACTCTATTCTTACGTGAATATTTAATTTCTATTTTAAAATCAAATAAATAAAAAAAAACTTTGACATGGATGTCTAAAGAAGTCAGATTTATAACAATTTAAATAATTTCATCAATTAAATTTTTATTCAATTTATATAAATGTTTTAATTGTGTATTTATGTAAGTAATAGCAAATGCTCAGGCAATATGTTAAGTCACCACATATGCATACCAGCAATAATATTTTAGAAAAAAAATAGTAGTAATCTTTTTTAGAAAAAAAAAAATATATAAATAATTTTTATATATCTTTTTATATATCTATTCTATACTGTATAGAGTTGAGTATACATATACGGTAGACCCGCAGTAATCCGACAAACATTTTGCAAGGCAGTGTCGGATGATCAAATTTGTTGGACTATAGAGTACTGCCACTGACCTCTTGTAGTCCAGAAATTTTTTGAAAAGGAGTATCTTGTAATTGGACAAATTACATACTTATAAAAATGGTAAGATCAAATCTATATGTACTACATAATATACAATATAGGACTTAGTAAATTAAACAACATAATAGATAGCGTAGTGTTTATTATAAAATTAACGTCATTAACGCTATAGCACTTGCAAAAAAAATAATAACTAAACATATTGATGTCAATCAATTATATACAACATATACAGTGATACCTCAGCTTACGCTACCCCGACTTACGCGAACCCGGAGTTATGCGATTTTCAAATCTTGTCGATTTGTCTTTTGTTTGAGCACCATGCAACTCTTGATTACTCATTCCCTCCACACTATTGTTCAACTTACATGTTTGGACGTGTCGTGCGGAATCGACACATAGCTACAATTTATTTTGTGTTATTTATTTCTGTGTTTGTTATATCTACGGAGACTCGAGAGACTCTATGTGGCGATTTCTTGTAACAATGAACGAATCAAAAGACGAGATAAGATTAACGAGAACATTTATTAGCTTACATACATCCGACTTGGATTTTACACACATTGAGAAATTATACCCCAACTTACGCGAATTCGACTTACGCGGTTATTGCTCGGTCCCACCTATCGCGTAAGTTCGGGGTATTACTGTATAAGTATTTCCAAGGTACATACTATGTATGATCTTAATTTGAAAATGGATAAACAAATAAATTTATGGTGCATCAAATATTCATAAATTTTCTTTTGTTTTACATTGGCTAAACGTGAGAGTAAGGCCTTGTCTCTCAGTCTCCTCAGAAGTAAAAGTTCGTTGTACAATGCACCATTCTCTTCGGCCCATTGCATACCGAGCTGCATACAGGCATGTCGGATTATAGGGAATGCCAGATTAGACAGGCGCTGGATTACCGCAGGTCTACTGTATTATATTAATCAGTCGACAGTGAGGGATGGATATATCTGTACAGGGCAATCGTGTGGCAGTGGTGAGGGACAGATATATCCATTAAATTCTTTTGGGGTATCGCCAAAAACTACAGTGAAAAAAAAATTCACATAAAAATTAATTTTTTTACTAGACATAACTGTTTACAAAATCTTTTTCCAAAATGGTAATGAGAAAAAAAACGTGTGGAAAAATATTTAAAAAATTTCCCACATTTATTCTCCACTACTTTGGGATAGCACCATACCTGACTATCCTACTGTTGAAAGATTAATATAAAATAGTGAAATTTCACAAAAAAAAATTAAAAACAATAATTTTTATTTTGCACTCTACATTTTTTAAAAACAAAATTGAACCCAAAATCAAATGTGTCTGAATTATACAGTAATACCTCGGTTTTTTTCATAATTCGAAGTTTAGACTATTTACAAAAAGTCAATAACTTTTGAGTCTATCTTTATCCTTTTTTACACTTAAAAAAAGGATAAAGATAGACTCAAAAGTTATTGACTTTTTGTAAATAGTCTAAACTTCGAATTATGAAGAAATAAATCCTGAGTTATTACAAAAATTGTAACCTCGGTTTTTGTTGACTTCAGTTATTGTCGGTTTTGGTTTTCATCGATTTTTTTTGTAAAATATTTATCTTGGTTTTCGTTGATTGCCTCAGATTTCGTCGGCGTGCCCAAGTCACCTCGCTGCTAATTTTGCAAAAACAAAAGACAACCCATGCATTTTCCAGCTCAGTGTAGTGTTATTTCTCATTCTGTGAGCATTACCCTGCAATGGCCCACCATTGGCCAATGTTTCCATTCCCTGAACACTGGGAGTTCAATCATGTGTTTGCACCTTGCCAGGATGGGCTGGTCACATGGAGTTTTCCAGGTTTTCTCCATGTCTGTAACGCCTGAATAGAGCCAGTTACCCTTAAACCTCCCGAAAGGCATTATTCCTTGCGATATGACCATCATAAATGCATACAACTACTATTACATGACAATTACGGCACACTTTACCATGGGAGGATATAGGCTAGAAGCTCATGACCAACTAACTTCTACAAGATACTACCCTGCATCTAGCCAAACAATTCCATTGCTTTCCTTTAGATTAGTTTGTTTTTATATTAATTTCTTATTGCTTTTAGTATTTAACACTATATTAATTCTCTATAAAATGTGTTTTTGGTATGTATTTTGGACTGTCTAGAATGAATTAATTGGATTTACATCGATTTGTATGGAAATAATTGCCTCGGTTTTTGTCAGTTTCGGATTTCGTAGATTGTTTTCAGACAAATTATCGACGAAAACCGAGGTATCACTGTACTTGTGTTTATATCAGAATTTAGACCA
>NW_019384302.1:933964-969151 GCF_000671375.1 Centruroides sculpturatus
ATTCCGTTTTATATGAATTCCATGTTGTACGAGTCACTTAGATTTTACAAATACGTGTGCCGGGCTGTGAACGGCTCACGTATTTGTAAAATCTAAGCGACTCGTACAACATGGAATTCATATAAAACGGAATTATCAACAGTGTTATAGGGGGGGGTCGACTGTATAAACATGCGATTTTATTAATATTGTTAACGTTAAACAGCTGATTACACTTTGAAAGAATGACACAACACGTTTATATAAAATTATGCAAACACAGTTGACTCTCATTTCACGTCGTCAGCATTACAAACAACAATAAGGACACAAAAATTTGGAAGTAATAACGATAGTAGCCAGCATTTTTCTGGAGAAGATAAACCGTCTTATAAAAAATTTATCCTATTGATAAATTATGTAGATGTAGAATACACGTACGACTGTTAAAATAACCAGAATTGTGATTTCGAACGGTTTTTATCGATTCGATACTTTCCCAAATGTCAAAACATCGCCATGACATCAATCATCGGCATTTATTGACATTTATTCGTTACGCCGTCGAATATAAAAATTAAAAACAGTTGCTTTCTCTTTAAATACGTTACCAAAATAAGATATTAAGTGATGATTTATCTCGTTACGAATGCGATAAATCTTATTCATAATAAGTTATGGGACATACGATAACAGATCGTCTGCCTTTTTAATTATCCCTCGGTTCGTGCCTAATGCTAAGAAATTCCTAACCGCCAAATTAATTTTATTCTAATATTTTACATTCTTCTTACTTAATAACGATTAATTAAATATAATTACCTGTCTCGGAAATCCTCTCCGGTTCCATAACACTCGATACGAGTTTGTGAATGTGTAATTTGTATATACAGCGGTACTTAGCACACGCTACTTCCCCGGTACTGTTATCGATCACGTTTGTCAGTGTTGCCGTTTTTGTCTGAATTCTTACCTCCGAAACCTCTAAGTATAGTAGAAAATATTTTAGAAATTCTCTAAATTGTTATGAGTTTTAAAAAATGAATAAACAATCTAAATAATAGTAATAATTATATATACTGTATCGTTCAAAATATATTAAATATTTTATTTATATAATAAACGTGGAATTTTCTACTATTTTAATGTTAGAATCGTCGGTTTGCATTTACCGATACTGTTGACTTTTCTTGACTTTCGTTTGGAAAGGAATAAAATTTTAGCAGGTTTTGTTTCTTCATTCATAGTTAAACTTTCAAAAATTGGTTATTTTCTTTCTTAACTTATATCTAAATACTCTAATTTTGAAAAAAAAAAAAAACCTAAACCCGAAATTTTTTATTGTAATCTACACGCTGCTTTTCCTTTTAACCAATGGAAATAAAGCCGTACAAATGACAGTAAAATTACGCCCAATTTTTACTTTCGGTTTTGAATTCTATTAATTTACGCTTTTTTAAAAATAGCTTCTAATTCACTTTCAAATTCATCGTTACGGGGGGAAAACCTCTAAATCTGGAGGTAAAAACCTCTAAA
This sequence comes from Centruroides sculpturatus, assembly GCF_000671375.1. NCBI lineage: Eukaryota > Metazoa > Arthropoda > Arachnida > Scorpiones > Buthidae > Centruroides > Centruroides sculpturatus. The sequence continues at coordinate 935,480 of NW_019384302.1, forward strand.
ACGGCAATATTACAGCCTATTGGACGATTTCTAATTTTAAAATTTTTTATCTCTCTCCTTTCGCATCTTTTTTAATGAAAAATAATTTGTTATTTGGTTTCGTGATATTTTTTATAATGAATGATTTCAGAAGCGAAATATTAGTAAGACAAATTTATTGCGTTTTAAAGAACTATGCATAACGTCACTTTCGGAGAGACTGCTAGAGCTTTTTCTTTTTTTCTCCCGAGTAATGAACATATGAACACTGAAATATTTTAAAACATTAATAATAACTTATATACAACATTGGTAATTATTTTGAATAGAATTTGATAATTTTTTACAGAGCGATAACCATTAAAAGTAACGTAAATATTATTGTATTTTACCATTGGAAGACCAAGAGAATTTCTTTTAATTAAACTTTGCTGCAAAAATAAAATTTTATATAGAAAAAAATTAATTCAGTTTGTAAACTTAATGAACATCTCAACCTATTCGAAATGCAGAAAGAGGATTTATTTTGTATTTTTTTAAATGTCGGTCAGATGTCCGATTAGCCTCGGCTTGCCGCTCTGGAGTGGCTTGGATCCGGTACCGGCTGTGACTGCCTAGATTTTCTAAGAGTTCTGGAGGTCTCAGGTCTCCGGGATTTCGACTGGGGATGAGACCAACGACATATAACTATTAGACCCCAAACCGAGACGCCATCTTTGAAACCAATTGAACGTGCGTCCGCCATTACAGGTAGACAATTTTTGCTATGTACTGTATGCTGCACCATGTTCTGTCTCACAGTTGGATGGCTGAGATGATGCTCTCCCGAAAATCCTGAAGATCCTGTCTTTTATGTAACGCACAGAAAGAAATCCAAAGGGTATGGTATCGGTCATACCAGACAAAGACCTGCACTTTCTCCTGTGGCGAAGCTATGACTGGACAAAAATGCTCACGAATCGACTTCTGCGCATCTTGCAGTACGAAAAAATCTCTATAACACTTGAATAGGTTTCCCATCAAATGCTGCTTTTATATATCTTAAATCATTCATTTTTATGACAAATTAAAATCGGATACTTTCGATTGGAACACCCTGTATATTGAAAATGAAATTAACATTCTGCACGTCAGTACATAGGCATTACTAACACAAACCACATTTATTTATATACCATATACCACTGTTGATAATTCCGTTTTATATGAATTCCATGTTGTACGAGTCACATGTATTTGTAAAATCTAAGTGACTCGTACAACATGAAATTCATATAAAACGGAATTATCAACAGTGTTATAGGGGGGCCGACTGTAATTAAAGTACTCTAAAATGCGATGTGAATAAAGTAGTGCATTTTGTATTATGTACTACATCTCAAATGCAATACTACACTACATATACTATACAGTATAATACTGTGGTACTCTAATCAAAATACCTATAACTAAATTTATATTTTCTCTGTAACGATGTAAATATTGCAATATTTTTCGTATAACGAATTACTTGTTAGTTCCGCTGAGTCAATTTACGATAATCAAATTGTTTTAAGTAAGCTTTAGACTATTGTTTGTTGTTCCGTTAAAATGTAATTCCTTTAAATTTTTAATAGAAATGATTATTCAAACTTCAAAAGAACAAAGAAATCTTTATATTTATACTAATTTTCTATATATTTTCTCTTTAAATATATTTTTTATTATTATTGTTGTTCACGTTTGACCTCTATACATTTTCACACAGACCGAGTAAAGAATTGTGTAGTAAATTATAAATAGTAAAATAGTATATATAATACGGATTGTTAAAAAATAATTTTAATATATTTTTAAATTTATTTCTTAAAAATATTGTTGAATTTAATGCTCAAACTAACTCGTAAGATAAGTTTAAAATGGGAAAAAAAAGCAGGAATTTTTCCAGTAAAAGTCATTCGCTTTCTGGGTTTACCTCACAGAGAAAGTAGACAAGCACCACTCAGAAAATATTCATTTATTTCTTTTCTTATATTGATAAAAACGGCATACTACGACGTGTCTTATCGTAAATCTAGACACAAATTTTCAATACGTAGCGAGTCTGAAAAATCGATTTTTAACAATTTTTCAATAAAACTAGAAGGTAGGATCTCGTTAGACTTCGAATGAAAGCTTTGTAATTTGTTGCAATTATTTTTTAAAAATTACATTACGAAACTTAAAAAAATACTCTTAACAGAAATATATTAAAAATAAACTAAATTATAACTAATTATTTTAAAATATTTTTGTATTATCTTATTAATATCTCGAGGTTTATCACGAAATAACATTACAGCATCCATCTTTTCTAAAAAAGTATAAGAGTGTGGATAATGTAACAAATAACGTAATTTATTGGTGGCACCGCAAAACACCTATCCGATGTGTTACACAATAAATAAATTAATATATCATATCATATAAATCAATATTAACTACATTTTTTTAAGCAGCTATAGTGGTTATTTGGCTGAAAAAATTGTAGACATAAATTTCCAATGTCTGTTCTTCTTTAATCTCGAGAACGGAGTCAGATAGATGAAATCCGAAACCAGATATGAAAACCTTATGAGCAGAGGCACCGATTTAACTCCGGAAGACACCTTATTTTAATTTACAAGTCTTTCCATGAAAGGAGTTAAATAGATGACTGGTACGAGCGTATTGCTAACAGGAAAAGTATGATATACAGGGACAAGCCACTACTAATTTGATATGGAGAGCTTTTATTTTAAAGCAACAAAACAGATTGTTTTGATATCATAGGATTCTGCAGTACAGTACATTAAACATCATCCCGGATACGCCGCCGTTTGGAATCATTTGTATGTCTCTAATCGTTAGAATCGCCATCGCTAACTCGATATTAATTCATATACAGTAGAGCGTCGTTTATCCGAATCAATTGGGGACTGGGGTTGTTCGGATAACTTATTTTACGGATAACCGAATATGTACGAAAAAATATATTAACCTATCCCGTGTTGAAATTTTTCTCCGTTGCGTGTCGCTTCGCGTTGAATTTTCGTCGATGTTAAGCCTAACGTAAACTTTTTAAAATAATAATCGTGGCTATTGTATCGTTAAAAATGATTTCTTTATGTTTTACAAACGAAATAAATATATTGAAAAATATAAAAACAAATAAAAATTATACTTTAGGCCGACTGGATTTCTTTCGGATAACCGACTTTCGGATAAACGACGCTCTACTGTAATGTGTTTTAAAAAACAAATCTGGTTTTATTTCATCTTAGTTTTTATTTTTTGCTTCGTTACTAACTTAGAATTCTCTTTCAGTAGAAATTTTAAATCATTTTAAAATTTAATTACGAATTTATTTCGAAATTTTTTCTAATTAATTTTATTAATTAGGAAAAATATATCGCAACTACGCCGTGAATTATTTCTGATAATATTCTGATATAATTACAAAATAAACGATTGTCATTAAGAATGTTTTGAAGCATTTGTAAAGATTTTATAAACCCCTTTTAATAACTAAACATCGGTCATTCGTATATAACAGACCTGCACGACATACGACCCTCGAAAAATGTAGAGAATGTAAAAGAAAGTAAAGATATAACGAGTACATTCACGATAAATACAAACTTAAGAAATAAGTGTAATTAATTGAAATTTTCCATTTTTTATAATATGGTTTGTATATAAAATAGTTTAATTATTAATTAATTATACCTTTACTTAAAAAGTGAGTCGCTAAAAAGTTGTCTGAGGTCCGAAGAAATTTAGCTTATTTTAATTCTATAAAATCTTTTTTACTTCCCTGCTGTTATAACATACATAAAAAAGTATTGTAATTGCATTAAATTTGACTCTCCCAGGTTCTTGAAAATGTCGACGTTTTGATACCCCTGAACCAAAAAGAGCAAAAAACACAAAAAAATCCAGGAAAAATCTCGGCTTTTATGAGATTTTATTTAAAAAATAACTTATATTGTATTTAATAATCGTAATAAATAAAATTGCGCATGGCGCCATCTGTTACGAGATTTTATTATAAAAACTTTTTATATTATTAAAATTATTATAAAATGGCAAAAAGCTTAATTTTGACAGTAGAGATAAGTTTTTATAAAAAGAAAAAAACTGTAAAAGCTAAATAATATCCCTTGTTGTGTATATTTTACGGCCAAAGCCGTAAAAACTCTATTAGTTTCGAGGAAGTGGGGAGGAAGAATGAAACGTAACGATTTCTTACAAAATATAACTCAAAAAACTATTTTTATTATTTATTAACATACTAATGCTACATACTATCATTTTATATATGATCCTACTACCTACCGTGTAGTTAACTGAGTTAGATTTTTATGTTAGCAATAATCTTCTCGGATTTACCGAAAATTTTCTATAACTTTCTTTTTCACAATCTCACTATGTTCTTTCACAAAATTCCGATGCACGCTCATCAGGCATAATCCAATCAGTCTTTCCTCTTCCGTAGTGCTCCTAAGCCAGGTTTTCACTCTTCGAAGCGTACTGAAGGATCGTTCTACGGTCGCCATAGTGCATGGAATAGTGCTCAGAATTGTGAATGATTTTCTCATAACAGAAAAAAATATAAGTTTCGTTAAGCCGGTCAACGACTTCTATATCCCTTAATTTGTCTTCCACAAATTATACCAAAGATCCACTTCTCCGGTGACATCATCCAACTCATAAAAATTTGTAAACGGTTCTGCCTTCTTGTGTAAATCTGTAATAATAATTTTGATCATATATAAAGGATGTAGTTTTGTTAACGCAAAGGCTGATATATTTTCTTGGGAAAATCGAATATTTAACGATGATGTAAGCTAATCCATATATCGTATAATTAGTGAACGTCACCAGTATTCATAGTCATTGTCTGATGGCGGATTGCTCTGTGTTTTAAAACCTACAAATTCTTCTCGGATTTCTCCTTTGCTTTCATTGTAGAGTCGCAAGCCAATTGATACTAAATTGATACGTCTGTATTGGTGTATCTGTATGTCAATTACAATTCTTCTAAGGAGGGATGCCCTCCCCTATCCCTCGCTGGGTACGTCCTTGTATGATCAGATAAGAAATGAGTGTAGATTCGAAATTGTAATGTATCCTTATGTAGTTGACATTGGTTCCTGTAAATATTCAAAGCACTTCGAAAATCGTCGTTCCTATTTTCTTTTTTCGTTTGATCCGGTATATCGACTCGAATATCTCTCGATTTTCCGTAAGTCTGTTATAAGGTATTTGCATGATAGCAAATGACATTTTAAAAAATAGAAATTAATGATTAAATTTCATAAAAAATCACTCAAATCTGATTAGAAATTCTTTTACATTGGTTTTGTTAACAAACAATACTCAAACAATAACAATCTTTTAGTTCTTATTATTAAAAACTACTTAATTAATGATGTTAGCTAAACGACATTAAAATTTAAATTTCATCAGAGTAATGAATATAGAAAAAAAACTCTTAATATCGCAAAATGCTAGTCTAATTATTTGATATATTTTTGAACGAGCTTCTCTGAAAAAAAAAAGACGTTACAAACAAGTCATAAAAATAACAGAATAGTAAAAAATTTTCCCTATAGATGGCAGCAAGCAGTAGCCTACTTTAGAGAACCTGTAGTCATACTATAGCTGCCGCCATGTCTTTTCCAAACTGATTTAGCCCCGGCCACATACTATACTTAGTTGGAAAAAAAGGAAATAATCTAGCACTTATTTAAATGGAAATTGGAGTAAAAGAAAATAAATGTCGTTTTCGCATTTTTTTACTTTTTAATTTTTACTTGTTTATTAAATACACTGCTTAATAATTTTTGGAATTTGTTTATAATGAACGTTTACTTGACGCGCCGAATGACCAGCCATTTTATAATAGTTTAAAAAGTTTTTTAAACAAAAAAATATCAGACGGTACCACTTAATGTTGCCGGAAAAGTTAAGCAACTCGTTGCTGGATTTTGTTTTACTTAGAACGGCGTTTGAAAACGTTAATTCGAGTAAAGGGGAAAAATTAAAAATCGATAAAATCAGTTCTTGAGAATTTATCGAGCTGGAAATCATTGTTGTCGGAATCGATTGCCGCAATTGATTTCGAGTCATTAACGAGGTTGAGGCCGAAGTTTTAAACGCGAAAACGTGTACGTCGGACGTTCAACGCTGCTTTCCTGTAAGCATAGGTGTTTGGAATGTCGTTGAAACAATGGTGTTTGGAACATCGAGCATGATTCCACTGACTATCTAAACACCATTGTCAAACTTCTATGCTTACAGGAAAGCGGCGCTGAACGTCCGACGTACACGTTTTCGCGTTTAAAACTTCGGCCTCAACCTCGCTATTAATTCGAATCGTTTAAAAACTTTTAAAGCTGGTGTTCTCAAATATAAATATATTTTAAACGAACTTTTGAAGAAATAAAGGAATCATTTTGTAGCATAAAATAAATTTATTTTGACAAATTTGTACATAGATTATACAAAGTATAATATAGTTTATACAGACAGCCTGATGGCCGAGCGGTTAAGGTGATCACCTACAGTTTGGGGAACCCGGTTCGAAAAATCCCCTGGTATTTTTCGGGGTGGCTGTGGTCCTTCCAGACATGTCGGATCCCATTGTAGGTCTGGCCGATCCCATAATGAGCTTGCTAGAAAGAAGTGTTCACAGTGCAGAAACTTTTAAAAACTGTACTTTTAATAATCGATTGCATTTTACGTTTAAAACGAAAATACAAAACGCTTTAGAATTCATAATGTTCCGGTAATCCATATATTACAGCAATATTTCGGTACTTAATTTTAAGGCGTCGGTCTACCCCTGGGGAACCAGAGTGAAGAATTTTATTTAAAAAAAAAGTTTTATATTATTAAGCAAAAAATAAAATTGTGTATGGCGCCATCTGTTATCAGATTTTTTTAAAATAAAACTTTTTATATATTTTAATTACTATAAAATGACAAAAAGCTTAATTTTCAGGATAGGAGTGAGTTTTATAAAAGAGTGAAATGTTAGTAATGAATAAAATCTTCATTAAGTCCTCCTACTTCTTTCGAGATTTAGGGGTTATGTATCTCCTCACTCTCTCGACTTTTCACCACCAAAATTTGATAGCATGAATGCCCCTCATATACAAGCCACCGTGCCAAATTTCGTTTTTTAATAATTATTCCATCCCGAGATATTAAGCTAAATAGACGCCAACACACCCCACATACATATAAATACATATTCATAACATTTTTTATAGGTTTTTCTTGACTTTTTTTGGACTCAAAAGGTCTCAAAATGTGAAGATTTGCAACAAAAAGGGACATATTTGTTACGATTCCCATTCTTTCCCTTGTTATGTATACATAACAGCCGGAAAAGAGAGTTGTTCTGATTCAGAGTCGTGCCTCATTACACTTTCGATGTATTGTCATAATAAGGAAAATGCATGCCTTAATATATATAATTAATTTTACTGATAATAATACAAAAAAAAGACGAGTAATTGCTACAAGAAACGAAAGATATTTTTGTATTAGATTTCATAATCTGGCCATCTTTTGTATAGTGACATAAAGAGTATTTTAAAAATACATTATAAATCATATAGAAGAAAAGTGAACGAGTGCTGATCAATATAAAGCATTTTAAAATGAAAATACATGTTTTGGGTAAGAATTAAAATATATCAATAATTTTTTTTGGCAATTATAACACAAATTATGGAAGCTTTTAGTAGAACTATTGAAATCACGAAAATAATTTCTTCTTTTTTCGCGAGAGATTTGACTTCGAATCCTTCGCTGTTCCCAGTGATATTTGTGGAAATTTCGAGTGGAAACTTATCCATCCATTATCCACACCATCGATCCTTTTGCTGTTCGGGATAACTCGAAATAGGCACAATCGAGGCCAACCGCACGACCCATTATCGCTGATGTCTGGCAGAAACAAATTCGATCCTTCCACAGATAATTTTATTGAGAACATATTATCGTTTCTACTTAAAAAAACAATAGAGATTCTGTTCAGAAACTTATGGCATAAACTTAAAATAATGAATTTCTTCATTGATTAGAATTACAAAGAAATATTTAACTAACCCCACAATTATTATTGTCGTATTGTATAAAACAGAATCTAATCATAACGTTATAACATATATTTAAGTAATTATTGTCTATCATTCGTGTCTCTGAATCGGTGTTGGATCTGTGAATAATAAATCCTTTCCTATTCACGCTATTGTTTCCTGAACGTAACGACACTTTCATTGATGACCTAACATTGTTTACACAAGTTATTAAACCAAACAAATGAATGATGAAAATAGTACGGTATTATATTTAGAAGACCGTCGGAAAAATACTATACTTTTCAATAGTTTATTTGTAATATATTTCGATAAATATACAAGTCGACCCCCCCTATAACACTGTTGATTTTTCCGTTTTATATGAATTCCATGTTGTACGAGTCACTTCGATTTTACAAATACGTGTGCCGGGCTGTGAACGGCTCACATATTTGTAAAATCGAAGTGACTCGTACAACATGGAATTCATATAAAACGGAAAAATCAACAGTGTTATGGGGGGTCGACTGTATTGTAAAAATATAAAAAGTGTTGAGCAATGAGATTGGATATTGATAATGCGGTTCAAGATGCTATAGACTAATGCTGACTGAATTTAGTTCCCAAAAAAATGAAAAGCTGAAGAATATCAATTCAAAAAATAAAAAATGTAGACGAAATTCGAATACGAGTGGTAGAGAAAGAGGAGTGGGCCTTTGATCCACTGTCGAATTTCCAGAATGAGAATTGAGGAAGAAGACGAGGATGTTGTTACATACTTTGGATAACGTTATTCAACGTACAGTACAGTCAATACAATATTTCCATGTACTTTATTTTGTGTAAGGTATACAGGAGCAGATGCACACATTAACTAAGCAAGTCTCACTCTTTGAAGCTTTTAATCTTATTATTATATTTGATAGAGGAGAATAGCACATTATATATTGTAGCGAGTCTAAACCCGACGTTTTGTATATACAGTATTATAATTTAATAACAATACGTTACAAAATTGTTATATATGTAAAACTATTCTATATTCAGATTTCTATACTTAGAAAATTGAAATATGAGTAAAAAATGAAGTTAAATTCTTAAAATACCCTTAAAAGAAAATAATGGCTGTGTTAATAATTAAAAGAATTTAGTAATTTACAATTCAAATCTGGTCTCATTTTATTTAAGTATCGACACGAGAAATGTCGATAATTAAATAAAATGAGACCCGATAAGTAAGAATAAAAAGTCGTGACGACTATTAACAGTATTCCTGAATTATTCTGGTTAATTTCTTAATTCTAAACGGGTTGTATTAACCGTACGTGATGAAAATGACGACGAAACCCGGCGTCAGGTAAAACGGCATTTTTTGACTCGACGTGTAAGGTGACCTTTGTTTACCGGTCCGACCGTAAGATACGGATACGACACGAACCTTACTCGATCTCGTCCCACTCGAAACTCCGACAGAATGGGCTGGCCAAACCCGTAAAAACTTAAACCGCTAATCCCCCCTCCCCGTACGTCACAACCCGACGATTTTGCCATGCGGTAACGATGGTATTTTTGCGTGTGATTTAACAAAACGATTGTAGAAAAATTAACGCCTATTTATCGACCCGTCGTTCTCTTCTTCTCCGAAAAAAAAAAAAAATGTGTTTATCAAACTCGAATTGGCCTAGTTTAAGGTTACTTTAACGCACCGCATCTAACTTTTCGCGCGCCGCGTGGCGCGACGTGTAAATCGCTATAGGCGCCACGCCACGCAACGCGACGATAAGTTGTAATGCCTTTTAGTCCTACTCTGATTTTACGTCGACGTTATAAACGAGAGAATCGACTTCGACGATTAACTTTCTCTCTAATTAGTTTCGTCCGAATTCATTCGCGATCGTCCGATAAAGATTACAACGGAGTAACGAATTTTAATATTCTTTCGGGAAAGAAGAACTTTTAGTTCTGAGAATCCTTATCCGAAAGAACAAAGAAACGAGACAATTAAATTCTAAGCGCTTTCGAATAATACAGATTAATCATCAGTTTGTATGGAAGGTAAACGGCAAATGGATAAAAGTTTAATTTTTTTAACGACAGATGTCGCTACCGCCTTTCGCCTTTCTTCGAATTCGAGTTATTTCGAATGGCGGAGTCGAAAGACAAAAAAATTAAAAAATTCGTCCGTAAAACTAACTTTATTTCTTTTCCTTCGGTAATTTTTACTACGACCTGGCGTTAGGGTAGAATCACGTCACGACCTATCGCCCGAAAAACCGAGAGCATCCGTTTAACAGAGGACTCGTTTATCCGGAGGCACGAGGCGCTTTGCGAGGGCGGAAATCACGCGAATTTTAATAAAGACAACCCATCCCAGATTCTTTAAAAGGAGGAAATTAACGTTTCGGATCCGGTATGGTCCGTATAGTATAGACGGGGTAGGGCGGACAATTCAGAAGGTAACAACTGCAAAGGACGAGGTCGAAGGGCATCGAATCACTCTTACGGGTGCGAGCGAATTGCTAGAGAATATTTTCGGAAATTCTCCGGCAGTTCCGCCACCGGCTGGTAACTTTAATTTAAATTATTGAAAAATATCGGCACCGACGTTGTGGTGGAAGGAGGGTAAACCCGGCGGCCACGTTTCCACTCGCGGAAACGTATACTTTTACGGAATTAAATAAAATTCTTTTCGTGTCAGACGGACCTTAGTAAATACGTAAGGAAAAGTACGAATCTCCCTCTTCTCTAGCAATTTTTATGACGTTTTCGTGCCGATCTTTCCTACGTTTCTTCTTTTTTTTAACTCTAGACGGCACCCACACGTCGAATACCCTTCTTATTGTCGCTTTATTATTATTGTTATTATTCGTAATAATACGTTGTGTGACGTCACAGACCACGAAAATACAAAACGCGTCGACGTAGTAATAAAATTTAAGCGGTAATGGACGTTTTTAGATACTTAACGTTACGAGCGTAAACAACGAAATACGCAATTAATAAACGAAAACAAATTGGATGGGGAAGTTCGATTGGTTAATTATAGAGGTAGAGACGATTCTGTAAATCGCGGAGAGTCGCAGGACATTAATATTCACGGTACACTACTTAAAAACTGTCGAATAGAACAATAACAATGATATCTAATTGGACAATTCTACTTCCTCTCGATGTATGCGTGCTCAGACTAACGTATAGAAATGTTCTTGTAACAGCCATAGTGTGTGACGTAGAGGGTGCACTGACCTCGACTGTACTAAATTTCAGAGTTGCAAACATGATGTGACCGGAACTGCATACTGGATTTGGCAGGTAATAACATTAAGATTTTAACTGGTAGAGGTATCGTTTTTTGTCGAAATTCGAGAGGATGTCGTTGGTTTTTTTACGCGTTATTTCGCTTTCTTTATTTTTCTAACTTTTTCCCGTGTGTTTCGAAGGGGTTTTAAACGCCTGACGTTTACTGTTATTCCCTCGGTGTTTGTTTAGTACGAGACGAGTGTGGCATTTCGGTAGGACACTCGCCGGTCGGGACGTTTTTCGTCGTTAACCCAAGTCGATAAGACGGGGTTACGCGGGGTAGAGAATGCGTTATTGTCTGTCTTTCCCCGCGCGTAATTTATTACCGTCCCCCCCGGTCAAAAATGTATATCGCGGATCTCGTTTTGAAACCTGGCTCGGCTATAGAACATTCCCCAAGGTAGATGTATAGAAACCTGCTTCGGGTCATTGCCACTTGGCGAGCTTTTGCATTGGTTGCGTGGCGTCACGTGGACGTATAGCGTAACACGTGATTAGTTCCATGCAGTGACTATGTATAGAATATAAAAGAAAAAGACCAGACGAGTACCGATTGGACGCTGGGAGAATATAAAAGAATAAATAAAGGGATTAAAAAATGTACACGGGGTAGTTTTGTTGTTAATTAGAAGACAGGAAGCCGTTTTTGTGGAGAAAAATTTTTAAAAACTTTCTGCAAGACTAAGTACGGAGCTCCGGTGTTGGCTCGACGACGTCTCGACGCGAGAAAAACTTTTCACCCCCGAAAATTTTAAGCTAAAAGTGTTACGCAACAAACACGGGAATCGAAGGGATGACACCGTCTTATCCCGCGGGATTAGCGGACGAAAATCGTCGTCCGACCCACTAATGGGAAGTGATAGGGGGCCAAGGTTCGCTCGGGTGAACGACCTCCGTCAATCACGTGACGGCGCCCAATTCGGTTACGTCCGCACCGAAGCGACTCGTTACGGCCGCGTTTTCGGAATTCGGATGCCGAACGACGAGTTTATATTATATTGTTTTTGTATTTCGCACGGTCTACGGCGGGTACGGTCGTTCCGTCCATGTAGTGGTATCCCCGCGACCTATTTCTCCGCTGCGCATGCGTCTCTTGCATCACATCCATGTGTCGGCCGCTTACACGATTCGATGTTCTCTTTCAAAAGCCATTGTTAGTCGAACGAGTATCGGACGAAATGACGGAGAAGAAGGATTAAATATTCAAAAAAATATCCCTTTATCTGCTCTTGTATTTTTGTGTGTTTTCCGTTGGATATCGAACGACGCCGGAGCGGAATTATGACAGGTCAGTAACCCCTTACGTTCGTAATCCGTCACTCTGTTCTACTTTAACACCTTGCCTCGTGTGATGTGGTGGTTCTGCAGGTCCTAGAATAATAAATACGTGGAAGCCAGCCAGTTTGTTCCGCGCCGAACTGCACTTTTTTTACTGGGGTATAATTCGGTTTTTTACTGAAGAAGAAAAAAAGTATTTATGACTACGAGTTCGACGGCGAAGCACCCGAAGGGGGCTCGTGTCGAATTCGAAGTTATAACCCGTCCTAGATGTGGGTTGGAAAAACCGCGGTGTTGGAAGAGAGAGAGAGAGGACCACGTCGATCGAGGGGTGAGTCACGTTCGTAACTTTTTAATCCTACGTCCGAGTGATTTAGTGGAGTATAAAACACTCGATCCGTCCTTCCGAGAAAATGATTCATTCCAAATTATTTTATACGCCGTGACGTGTCGGGGGAGGAGGAGGAATTTCTCTTCTTCTAATTCAACAGAAATTTTGGCTAAAAGGATTCGTCTTCCGACTGTTTTCTTCAAATTGCTCCGCCGGTTGCGTAAACGAAAACAATTTTAGCGCTTGTCAAATTGCTAAGGAAATAACTTTGGAAAGGGACGAGGTACGTAACAATTTTCTCGTTACGTAAATTCGAATTTTCTATATTTAAGTTAACATTGTAAGTGTCGAACTTACGGCTTAAACAAAAAACAATGTGTAACTTCGAATCGATCTTCGAACTTTTATCTGTTAAGGAAGTGAAGCGTCGAAGAGGAATTGTGGCGTGTCGATTTGCTATATTAACTCGGTATTGCGGCTTTGAATTTCTTGTTTATCTCCTTAACTAATTTTAAATAGATTAGCATTTTGTACGGGACGTTTCGACGCCTTATCTTCCTCTATTCTTTTTTATAACGTTTGTTTTTTTCGTCGTTCGTATCCTCCAAATGAGACCTCTGACTCCGTGTTGGAGCATTGGCTACACTTCTGTACTCGCTTATTTATTATAATCACGTAACGACCTATTTAAAAATAACCGATTTGTTTTAAAAGTGTGTATTATCTAATTGATAAATCGTTATAAAAAATATATATACTGGAAAGTAGAAAGTGTTTGGAATAATACAAAACGCCATGCATTTTTTTTTGTGTGTTTCAGTCGATTGAAAAACTCGAGTTGAATCCCCTGTAAATTTCCTGTCTCGAAAGAATTTCGACGTGCGCAATTTTTTAAATTTCTTCAGCTTTGTTATCGCTACGGGTTTCGTAAATATCTAGAACCTGTTGATTCATCGTTTAAGGGGAGAGCGAACGGGAGCTGCAGTTACTAGTTACGTAGCTCCCTGCACCCCTCTACGATGGGTTCATACGTTTGTTTTCAATGCATTTTGCAAGTGTTACGGAGCAATTTACTAACGACAATTGCTTATTTCGGTTATGAAAACATCCAAGTTAGATTAAAGTCACCGGCGTTACCATTAAAAATCTTAATAACTTCCGTTTCCGGTATTGAATCGTTTCGATAATCGATAAGTATCGTGGCACGAAAATAGAAAGTTTTGTGATACTAATACAGTTTTTATACGTCGTTCTTTCCTTTTTGATGGATGTATACATACTATTACGTGAAAGACGTCCCTGTAAACACGCTGGTACTGTACACAAGATACACTGTAGGTCGAAGAAATACGTATAGCCTATATATATATATACACAAATAAATTACAAGCATTCGGAAACACCCCGATATACCGAATATAAATGTATACATTTATTATTGGGTCATTTTAATATTTATCATTTTTAGTCTCGAAGTTACGTGATTCGACCATTTTATTTATTTATTCGTTCCCTATTTACACAGAACGAGACAATCGACGATCCCTTCTCTTTAATGGACGAGAAGAAAAGCGTTTATATAAGAAAAAATGGAAGTGATCGACTGTAAAGTTTTCTCGTAATTGGAACGCCGTTACGATCGATTAACGAAGATTAATGATCGATCGTCGCATCGATTCCTCGATCGATTACACGTAAATAAAAGTTAAGAACTTCGAACGGGTCGATCCAATTTTTAGAGTGATCGGTCGTAAGAATTTAGCATAATATAGACCTAAAATTCCCCAAAATTGCAAAAATCTCTCTCTCTCTCTCTCTCTCCGTGTGACGAAACGTAAATTCAATTTCGTCACGTGTCTTTTTGCCTATAAATTTATATATATTTTTTATTCTCCACGCTTCCTCGTATTTCCGTCTCGATAATTTACTAGCATTAAGAAATATAGTTTAAATCGCCAAGCACCCGACCGAAATATTTTATTTCTTGGTATAAAATTCTTTTATAAATTTAAAAAACTGGAACCGTATTTTTACCGGTAGCGCGTGGGAAATTTATTGTTTCTTAGAAAATCGATTTCTCTACAATAACACGTGTTTTAAGGAGTAGTGATGGCGATTTTTCGTTAACTTGCAGGTGTATATGCAAGTTAATACGTAGTACTGATGTTACGAATGTATCTATGTGTCGCAATGCGTTATATCTTATCTATGGATCTATTACGTATTCACTTCTAGCGCAATAGAAAAGAAAAAAAAAAACAATTTTGGCTGGACGAGTAACAATTTCCACCTCAAATTTTTATAACGAGGGCGCAACGCGACGAGCGAAAGCGCGCGTTACGCATCGCGACGGATTTTTAATACCCCTTGTTTTTACTGTTAAAGAATTCGTTAAACGTCTGTTTATACCGTAACGTCTCGACGTACAGAATTACTCGTAGGCTCATATCCTAATTGGAAATGCTCCAAAGTTTATCCGGGCTTTAAATTTGGAAGTTCGAATCAAGGAAACTGTTATAACCGGTTTATTAAGTGCGTAAAACCGTGTTAAATACGATTTAAGAATGGATATTTTTTATTTTATTTCGGACGTAATAACAATTTTGACGAATGACGTACGAAGTCGCAAAACGACAGTCATCAATCTCTAAGAATATTTTTCCAATTTAAATGAGTGATCAGCGATGCATCTGTTAATAATAAAGTTTATTCACCGGATTAATGTCCTTTCGTTTCTTACGTACGACACTTCTCTTTGTTAAGTTAAGAAGACGAGACGTCATCGAATGCAAATGGCGTGCCGTCACCAGATGTTCTCTCATCCGTAAGGTAAAGTCTGACGACGAATGTTTTCGTCTAAAGATATGTTACCCGACAGGTATCTTCGACACCGGTTAATAGGGGTTTTTTTAAAATTAAGAACCTCGTTCGAAAAGGGAAAAGACGGTTTATTAAATGGGTTCAGGCACATTTTATTCGGGAATTTAATGCAATTAAGTTTTCTGTATGCACACTCCATTTTAGTTTTGATCCGTGGCCGATCTTTGATAACCTGACACCAACGGAAAGGGTGGATTTCGTAGACGAGAGAAAGATCGTTTCGGGAAGGAAACGATAGAAATCTCTTGTGAAAACGTTTATTATTATTTTATATGACCCCGATCGGGTTTGATTTCTTCTTTCGAAGGGTCGAGGACCATCGAGTCGAATCGTCTGTAAGAAATAATACAACGGATTTGAATGGAGGAGGAGGAGGTCGAAAATTGGCGCGTTCTACCCGCTGTGACCGAGCGGGAGATGCGCGGATGCGATAATGTTGTTTTGTTTCTTTTGTTTACTACAATAATGCCCATTCTGATATGATGGATTGTTTCATTATACTACGACCCTGGCATATTTTTATTAGTTTCGGTGATGTTTACGCTTCGAAACCAACAGAAGGCGATGCCCTTTCTTTACCTTACAATGTCGTTATCGTACGGGATGTAACTTGATAATATTCTTTGCTACGGAGATTTACGTAAGGTTAGGAAATTCCCATTCTTGTCGGAGAATCTGCTCGTGTCTTAAATAACCCCTTCTTTTGAAACTTCCTTAACGAGACATCACCCGAGAAGTATTTCTTAGAAAATTACCTATAAGCTACAACGGAACGTAGTCGAACGTCACACCAATATTTCAAGTTTTTCCGCGTAACGTAATATGAATTATGTTACGCGATATATCTAGAAATCGACGTAACATTTCTCGGTGTAGAATAGTGTAATCTATTCTCGATTACTGTGAATTTACCAAGATAAACTGGTATTTTTTTAAACCGATTATTGGGTGACGATACGTTCGTTTTAATAAATAAACATACCCTTTACGAAGTCCTATGAAAAATTACCATATAGATAAGCTAGCAATTACGCAAATAGAGACTCCGAGTATAAATTACGACCGTCGTTGCATTTAACGCTCGAAGGGGATACTCTCTTTAGCCGTTCTCCATGAATAATTAATTCTAGAACGGCCATTCTAGAAGACGTAGGCCTCTAATAGACGAAACCTGGGTTAATTGCGGCCTCTCTAATCGAGAAAGTTTAGTAGTTGGCCCCCCGAACAAAAGTGAAGCGGAACAAATCATCCAAATTCATCCACGTGTTAACTCTTCTACTCCATGGCTCGAACTAGTAGTTACGGAACGTAATTAGCAAAAAGTGGTGCTTCTACGCCACACTTAACTTCATTCTGTTCGAAACTCTCGAAACTGTGGAGAGAAAATTGAGACACGAACTTTTCTTTCTTTCATTTTATTTATTCGTTATGCCAATTGACTTTACTCGCACTTAGCATTCGCGATTTGTCAATTCCTAATTATGGAAATTAATTCGTTCGCTGTTATGTATGACGTGTAATTTTATACTCGAAAATATTAGTGTTTTGTCTAGTATATTTTTGTAATGTTTTTTGGTTAAATATTTGACTAAAATCGTATCTACTATAAGTCGACCCCCCTATAACACTGTTGATAATTCCGTTTTATATGAATTCCATGTTGTACGAGTCACTTAGATTTTACAAATACGTGAGCCGTTCACAGCCCGGCACATGTATTTGTAAAATCTAAGTGACTCGTACAACATGGAATTCATATAAAACGGAATTATCAACAGTGTTATAGGGGGGTCGACTATCTTACCTTACGTAACAGAACTCGATTGATTTGTTATTTATTAGATGTGGCCCATGTTACAATTATAAATAAATTAGGGAATTCGAATCTAGATTTAGAAATGGATTAAGTCGTTAATTCTTTATAATATCGAACTCTTCACACCTTCGTATCTTAAAAAAACAATAGGAAATTATATTGTACACCCGATTGATGAACTATTGAGTGTTTTATTTACGTAAAAAAAAATGATAATTGTTACGAAATATGTTTATAAAAATATATTTATCGACCCCGTACCGTAATGTTCGAGTATACAATCCATAAGAGAAAAAAGAAAATCGAAAACAATCGTAGAAAGTATTTCGATTATTACTATAGTAGTACCATTATCTAATAATTTGTTTATTATTGCCCGTAATCATTGTTCTTATAATAATAATTACTCTACGACCTCGTTTTGTTTAGTGTGTCGGTACCTTTTGTAGAAACACCGAAATTTTCGGGGAGTAAGTATTTACGGTATTGTAGTTTATTATGGCGACTTTTATATTAATTAATGGAGTTATCTTAATTGGAAAAACATTCGGAAATTCGTGATCGATGTTTTGCTAACGTCTGTGCCGTTTATATCTAGGCCAACTCAAAACTTGCATTGGCATGATGCAAAACTTTTGTGTCAATGCACTTAGTTCACCTCTAAGGTTATTGTATTCGTTTTAGAGTGAGCGGAGTTATTTTCATTCGATGATAGGTATTTTAACATTTATATATAAATGCTTTGTATATAAATATTTGTTTTGTTAACGACATGTATATTTTTCTCTCTCGTTAATGTGTATTACGTGCTTTTAATAATCTAACCCGTGTTTGTCTTTAACGTTAATGGGGCGAATTACACGAGGTTGATATTTATTTGCCCGTCGTATCTTTTAAACCGTAGTTGGCAACGGTATCAAAAGATTGATTACGGTTTTAAAGTCGTAAACAGTACAAGTCGACCCCCCTAAAACACTGTTCATAATTCCGCGTTATATGAATTCCATGTTGTACGAATCACTTAGATTTTACAAGTACGTGAGCCTTTTACAGCCCGGCACACGTATTTGTAAAATCTAAATGACTCGTACAACATGGAATTCATATAACACGGAATTATTAACAGTGTTATAGGGGGGTCTACTGTAATTTGTTCTAGCACCCATATTAATGTGTATGTTAACGATGGGCGATAACAGTGACGAATCCTGTCGATTGAACAGTTCGCGAAGTGTAAACTATACTACATATTTATAGTGTGATAAGTCGCCGTAAAGTTCGAATTAAATGCATAAGAATCGAATGTTTACAGTATAAACCGAAGCCGTATACATGTTACAGTATCTGAGGATTGCATTGCGTAATTACGTAGCAGGTTTTTATCCATTGAACCGTAACCGAAATATGTTTTTCCTTAGACATTTTAAGTTTTCTTGTATTATTTTCTGATATTTTAGTACAAGTCGACCCCCCTATAACACTGTTGATTTTTCTGTTTTATATGAATTCCATGTTGTACGAGTCACTTAGAATTTACAAATAAGTGTGCCGGGCTGTGAACAGCTCATGTATTTGTAAAATCTAAGTGACTCGTACAATATGGAATTCATATAAAACGGAAAAATAAACAGTGTTATAGGAAGGGTCGACAGCCAATATAGATTATAACTTTTACAAAGTGTTAGGTGTTATGAAATGTTTACGGTAATTATTGTTACGTTGCTCATAATCGCCGAACTATAAACATTTGAATAAATTAAAAGCGATAGATAACGAAATATATTACCGAAAAAATATAAATTTCGAAAGGGTCTTTGACGATGGTAAAAGTGACTTTGAGGTCGCCGGTACGATAATAATATAAATAAAGTCTTGCCTCTCATTGTTTATGGCCTAAATTGTGGACAAAATAACATTTTTCTTTTATTTTTTTACTTATAAAAACAATTTCCGAGCGGTTTTGTTCCTAGATATAAACACAGAACGATAACAGAAATTGGTATGAATGCACTAAGGGCAATCACCTCTTGTATCAACAGTTGATTCACTTTCTCCTTCCAGTTTTTGATCGCGATTCGATTTATCTTTGTAAATAATTCTCAAGATGTGTTATTTCGCAGCTGTAATATTCATAGGTTGCTTTTTTTTTTCTCACTAATCATTAACTTGCTCGCTTCGTCTAAGCTACTGTTAAGTATACTCCGTTTGAAAAATCGTTTCTTCTAATGATAACGACTGCTTTTAAATTACTCTAAGCGTTAAGTATAAGCGATTTTTCATAACTAAAGTCTGGAAGATTTCCGATATTTCAATATATATTTGATATAAATATATTATTATATAAAACTATAAACATATAACCATCCGCAGCTTTAAATACTGGAATTACCAATTAAATCTCTTTTCTATCGAGTAATTTAATTAGTCGATTCGTAATTAAGTTACGTATTGCACGATTGGTCTATTCATAAAGTAATTCATTTCATCCACCAATCGGATAGAGAAGAAGACAGATTTAAATCCGTATTTAACGGACACGTTTGAAATAAACCAATTAGGAAGCGTTAAAAGAGAATTATGTTAAAATATTAAAAAAAAAAGAAAAAAAGAGGAAATGTTCGAGTGTCGAAAAACCCATAGTTTTGGTAAAACGTAAAAGAATAGCGAGACGAAGCGGTAGAAGATCCAGGACTGTCACTGAGAGCATTCAAGGTTGAAACATGGGGTCATTGACCCGTCTCCTATCTGTTTATGTGAGTTGGCTAATTGAAGAAGGGAGACAGACTACATCGATCAGGTGCAGATACCAATTTGCCAACAAATAAAAATCTGTTATTCACTTTATAATATTTATAATTTGTTAAGTGTGAGCTGTGGCCACTTAAACGTTTTCTTCGATCTTCCTTTTCGATCGATCTCTTCATATTTTTTTTTCTCTTTTATATTCCGTAGTTCGATCCTACATCATTTTTTTTTTAATTTCGCGATTAATATATGCATATTAATTAATGAGAGGGTCATCGAATTGTTTTAAATTAAATGGTAAAAAAAATTAATTAATATTTTTTAAAACAGGGTTAATTAAATATATCCAAATTAAACGATCAATCAACGAGGAAATCGGTTCGCTTATTTTTGATTCTGTTGTATTCGTAGGAAGGTTGTTCTTAACTGTCTGCCATTGTAATTTTAATACGTAAGTGGTAGAGTCACTAGACTAGCAACTTGGTTTAGTGACTCTGCGACGTATATATAGGCTGATGCAGTGCTTTCAAGTCACGAGGACCACACCCGGTTGAAGAACGTAAGACAATATGAAAGAGTTGCAACAGTTTTTCTTTCTAGAATCCGGTCCACGTAATTCCACGTAACAATGGTGTAATTATTATCTTAGGAGTTAGAAATTCAAATTTTACTGTTGAGGGGATTTTAAATTTTATTAGAAAACCTGTATGCGAGAGGTCGAACTGAATATTTTTATGCGGTTCCGCGAATAGCCGCAGACTTATTTTGTTTGTAATAAACTACATTGGGTTATGTATAAACAAAATTCATTCTCGACTTCCTGAAAAAGTTGGCAGAAGCAGAAAGGCAACTACGGTTGTTGAGCTCGTTCGTTAATTTTTATAAACACATAAACAATACGAGAAATTTTAAATACAGTCGACCCCCCCCTATAACACTGTTGATTATTCCGTTTTATATGAATTCCATGTTGTACGAGTCACTTAGATTTTACAAATACGTGTACCGAGCTGTGAATGGCTCACACACGTATTTGTAAAATCTAAGTGACTCGTACAACATGGAATTCATATAAAACGGAATTATCAACAGTGTTATAGGGGGGTCGACTCGAAATTCGCGTTGGCCTCTCTAGTTAAATAATCGTAAGATTAACGCATCGTAAACTTAATACTAATTTGATCCAATTGCATTTTATGTATATTGTACAATGAAGTAATGACTGAAATTACAGTCGTTAAAGGTAATTATTGCTTTATACTTCAAATATTTACGTAGCTATTAAGATCTATTAGAGCATTCAGAAATAGAAAACTGAATTATAAACAATTATAATGACTATAACCGATTTTTTTATTGTTTAATAATTAGGTTAGTAAGGCTATCATTGATTCGCCTTAATAAACACGAATGCTTGTTTATTGTTATAAAGTAGTTGTCGCTTGTTAAAGAACCAATAACTCTCACCGCCTCTTTCCTTTCTACGATTTTATTTCTCTTGTTAATTTTTTAAGAAGATAAGCAAGATGCTTAATAATGATTAAAATGTTCAGAATAACCTTTATATATTTTCGAGTTTATTAATTATTCACATTGAACTAAATCTGAGTATAGACTAGCGTATATTTGTGCGTGTCTGGACTCCAGTTTCTGAGCAAAAGCTTAATTTGCCCATACCTAAAATCGCAACTTGCTATAAAGACTTTAATGTTACTTAATTATTATAATTTCTGCTGCAATTTCGAATGGATCTTCTTTTTTTTTTGGTTGTTGAAGTTGACATTGCAAGGTTACAGCTCAGTAAGATAGGGGCCCAATTGGACCCAATTATATTTTGACCAACTCAAATTTCTTTCCAAGTGACTAATATATCACCTAGAGAGGCTAATTGGGCAACTAAAAAACATACCTAGTTCCCATGACTGTCATGTAAAAGTGAAAAGTGACAAGCGGGCCGTATTGGGAACACAGTGTTCCTAATAAAGCCCATGAAAAACAAATGCGTGGAAGTGACAAAAATCTTTTTTATTCAATCAAAGACAAACTAGTGCTTTAGTTAATGCTATGAATTAAAATTCAAACCTTCTTCAAGACCAATCTCCAGGTTTAGATCTTCTCACTTAACTCTCTTCGGAATAACAGGAATCTTCTGAAATAGAAGGTTCAATAATTGATATTGATTTTGATATTTAAAATTATTAATAACAACAACAACAATAATAATAGATCCTAATAATAAAAATACGTTTTCTTAATAATTTACAGCCCTCCTGTTCATCAATATATCCTATACACACTACTACTGTGATGAGGTGCAACTAAAACACTATAAAAACAATAGTTGTATGTTAAAATAGACTAATAAACCTACAATATTCAATTATTACATCAACTTCAATATTAACAAAAGGTAATGATACGAAGTGTCACTTACCTTAAGATAATTATAGGACGGTTTTGTTTCGGATGACGATCCGACTTCAACTGTTTAGAAACAACTGATCGAACAGCTGATTCGGAATCGAAAGGTACCGTTTGGTTGAATCCACGGTACCATATGGGGACTCACTATCTTATATAATTTAAGAGTAAAGGCTACCGATTCTGTTTTTAGCGATAATTTAAATACACGTAACGAAGTGTATACATTGAAACTACATCTTAATGACTCAATAAGTAACTTTACTTCCATTAATAATAGTGCGGTGTCTTAGACTTGTCTCAACGATTTCCTATCCGATCTAATTAAAAAAAAAAACATTTTATAAATTTAGAAAGAAAAGTTGTCAGAAAAAAATATATCAAAATGAGAATCGACGACGAGAGATAAGGACAAAAAAAAAAGGAGCGTGTGATTTATGTAATCAATTAATTGCACTCATGTAGCCTATACTTACCGTTTTATTGCCGATTTTATGTTTGTTTTACTCGATTTTGTTTATTTTTCTAATTTATAATATAAATAATAATAAGTTCCTATCTTTATAAGTACTTAAATGGTTACGACATGCCACACAGTCTGTATGCAAATGACTTTTAAAAATAATCGACTATGTTTTACAAGTGTTTCAGGTTTAATAACTTTGTATTTTCCTATTTTAAGAGTTTATTACAAATAAAGAAATCTTATACTTAATTTATATGCATATTCGTATGTATATATTCCGAACTTATATAAATTTAAGTTGTTTTTTTGGGGTTAGAGTATTTATTCTACCTCTAAATCGGTTTATTGTTATTGTTTACTCCGTAAATAAATGTTTTTTCGAACAAAATAGAAGACAATATATTTATATAATGTTTACCTAGGTCAAAATCGTCGTGAAATCACGTGGTACGCAGACAATGACTTTATCTGTAAACCACGTGATCTCGCGCGTTATAATAGTGTAACTACGCGCCGCGTCGCTTCGCGTGGAGCGTAGCTACGTTAAATATAAGTCTAAGATAATTATAACTCGATATTTAGGCGGTTTAAGTATTAATAATCTTATCGATTTTATAACTCTTTGATTAGAAAACCATTATAAAATACAATTAGCAAATAAAACGCTTACATACTTTATCTAATGGCTAACGTACAGTACGCGACGTATACAAAATAAAGCGTGAAAAATTTTTGATTATGTAATTCGTAAAAAGTTTTCTTATTTGAGTTAAAAATTTACCAATTTTTAGAAATATAAGTAGTGAATTTAACGAAATTTTCCATACCTTTTTTGAATTTTTTAAATTAAGATCATTATCGGCGCGCGCGACGTCGCGACCGTTCGCGTCGCTAGGATAATGACATCATTTGAATATTTGTAATCAGCGAAATGATTGGTAGATTATTGGCACAGGAAGTGAATACTAAACTTCTTCCAAAATATAAAAACTCGAAGAACGTTGAGAAATAAATAAATAAACCTTTTTCTTTTCCGAGAATATTTTTATTTTTTTGCTTCTATTTTGTACAAAAATGAAAATATTTTTTTTTTTTTGGTGATAATTCACTTTATCGACAGTTTGCTGCCATATGAATTATTTATAACATCCTTCTCTATATCGGAACATCGAAAAAATAACAATAATAATAATAAAAAAAAAAACGAAAGAAAAATTGAAAATCGGTGGTCACCTGACCAATTTGGATGTGGATTGACCGGATAGACGTCGGTCACGTGACGGGGATCTTAAACGGCTGCGGGATCACTGACCAGGCGCGGTCACGTGACCGACCCTTAAGAACGGACATTATCGTTAAATTAAATACGTGGCTTGTTCGATATGGGAAATCTCTCGGTTCTAAATGTTATAAAACGGAAGAAAGTTTAATATAATCGAATAAAAACTAGAATATTTTTAGTCCCCGGACGAGATTTTCACCTCGAAGGGAGGGATGTTTGGCAAAAGTTTAGTGTTTTTTTTTTCATTCAGATGCCAAGATAATTTCCTAGATCCGGAGTGAAAATTAATTATACGAGAGATTTCGGAAAGGGTTAATAATAAAAGAGAAATAATAAAAGTAGTGGACGGTGTCGATGCATTTAAAATAAAATAAAAAAAAAGAAATCGCTTTCGGTTGCGCAACACCTGTCCGTCGTCCCTGACCTCGGGTGCCGTGACGTCACTGGCAAGCCGTAGTGGCGGCGCTGCTGTGCCGGCAGAGGTTAGTAACCTTGGCAACACCCGTTGTTACGTGGCTGACGTTTAGTAAAGGGTTGATTTTAGACATTTTTTAAGCATTTTTTTCTTTTAGAATTATGTGTTTTATCCAGTCGATGTTTGATAATATTGTATTTTATTATGATATTTATATGTTACCGTGCCGTTTGTGTCCACGGATTCCCTCTTTGTTGGTTTTATTAAGGTAAGATTTCATTTTTACAAAATTTATTTAATACATTTTTTTTATACGTTGTAATTTCTTCTTAAATTATTATCAATTTTATTTAATAATTTTAAAGATTTTACGTCGAAGTATCGACTGACTGTGACACATTTTACATTATAAGATATAAGGAATGCTATAAAAAAACAAAAAAAACAACTTAACATGTTACAAAAACTAAGTTTTATACACCCATATGTTCATTTATACATATTTTTAAGTATTAAATGTATCTTAAATGTATAAAAAATACAAAAATCAGTAATCCAAAACATCAAATATTCAATTTCCACATTAACAGTTTACAAATTGAACCAAACTTTACAGTTGAATACTTGCGGATGTTTACGATCAATTTTGGAGAAACGAAATTGGTCTCGAAGTTCGACCCGTCCGGAGAAACGGCGCCCTCGACTCCGTCGGAGAGCGTTTTCGGACGAAACTTTGGCGGGTTTGTTTTGTTTGGCTTATAATCTGGCCGTTAACTTGATTTCTAATTATCCTATTCTGGATGCATTTGTTACGTGTTCTGTGTCGTTCGAATTGCTTACCTGTGGTATCGGCATTTTTGTTTTGCAAGCGTGGCTTTGATCCCGCCGGTGTGTCGGAAATAAATATCGCATTTGACATCCCAAGTAATTGTATTTTTGTACGTGTAGGTTATGAAAATATTTTGGAGAATGAATTGTGTACTATTTTACTTTTACGTATCCCAGTTGACCCCCCCTATAACACTGTTTATTATTCCATTTTATATGAATTCCATGTTGTACGAGTCACTTAGATTTTATGAATACGTGTGCCGGGCTGTGAACGGTTCATGTATTTGTAAAATCTAAGTGATTCGTACAACATGGAATTCATATAAAACGGAATAATCAACAGTGTTATAGGGGGGTCGACTGGTACCTATTACGTGCCGTATGAATTAATTTGGTCGGATGGTGTGTTACTGTTATGCAGAATTGATCAAATTTTGTTTAAGAATTTTGACTAATTCAATTTAATAATTACATTTATTGTTTAAAAATGTTAGCACATGTTTTCATCTGTTTATTGCTGAATATGATATGATTTAAATAAAAATATTAACAATATATATTAAGTTCCTTGAAAAATTTGTTAAATTCTTGAATTTTTTTGAAGGATACGGCATTGTTCAAAATGTTTTCTTTAAATTTTGTTTGCCATTTCATATTTGTGAAGTTTTTATTAATTTTACAAGTATATTCTTATTAATATACTTTTGCTGTGGAATTATATAAGAGTAATGAGTGAAGTTTCAGTATGATTCTCTCTTACATTTGAAATAAGCATAGCAATAAGTACAAAACTTATCTGGAATTTATACAATAATTAACATTAAAATTTTGAAAAAATTCACATATTTTTGTAATATAAAAGGGTTTATAATAATAATAATGCATTAGAAGTGATAATCTTTCATAAATTTTTATTTAAAGGAGATCATAACAGATGTGCAATATACAGTAGGCCCCCGTAACACTGTTGATAATTCCATTTTATATGAATTCCATGTTGTACGAGTCACTTAGATTTTACAAATATGTGAGCCATTCACAGTATTTGTAAAATCGGCACAAGTAATTGTAAAATCTAAGTGACTCGTACAACATGGAATTCATATAAAACAGAATTATCAACAGTGTTATAGGGGGTCTACTGTACAATTAATTAACTTTTATTAATTTAAAGAAAATTTGAGTATTTAAAATAATAATTTTTTAAAATAAATTTTATTACTATAAAACTGTTATTTCATGTTAAATTATGATTAATATAATTCAATTTCTATTTAAAAAATTTTAAAATTATACGTACTGTACCTATTATTCAAGCATCGACACAAAAACCTTTATAATGCAGCCTTTTAATGTACAGTACCTATATACATATGTACAGTACTGTACAATGTGAATACTACTTTACATCTTAATTTGATGAAAGAAATTTGAAAAATTAACATCATTTATGATTTATAGTATAATTTAAACCAAGTATTTCTGTTATTTATTTGTAATATTTTCAGAATTAATTTGTAGAATTTTATATACTATGAATAGTAAGATTTTTACAGTTTTCTCCTTTTTTTTTTTTATTATTATAACTTTGTAAATGAACGTTGTAATATTGAAAATAAATAAAAGATAACAAATACTTGCTTGAAACTACATATTTCTTTGAATCAGTTTTTTTAAATGTTAATATAACACTCAATAATCTAATGTTTCCTTAGCTTGTGGTATGGAACAATTATTGCATTTAGTGAATTTGATAATGTTTCATCTTATTATGTTAAAGGCTTCTTTAGATAGTTAAAAACTTCAGTTATTAGCACATTAATATTTTGATATGTTAAAAATTTCAAATAATTTAATGATATTTTAAATATAAAAATGTTAAATCTTTAATTTTATTTACTTTTAAAATTGTTTTAAAATTTAAAACAAAACGAATTTTAAAAACATTGATGCTTTCTTAAGATAATTATTCAAAGATATCCTTAAAAGACTAAAAACTTAATATCTAATTGCTCAAATAATGAATTACAATACCTAGAGTGTGATTTAAAGGGGAATGAGGGGAAATTCTCCCTTTACCTTTTATATCTTCAGCTCTGCAGAAATAAAATTATCCCAATCAAGGATAGTTTTTTTCCCCTATGATACTTATGTATGCTGAAAATCATCAATTTTGTAAAGCTAGAAGTTTGATTTTATACCAACTACTAAATTGATTAATATGTGTAACCTTGTAATCATGTGTGATGTCTAAATTGGGCAGATTTTTGCCAACAGACTTGCACAGAGGCCAGCATGGTCAGCAGCCATTTTGTTTTGCTTTTCATTAATGCTTTTTTCTTTTGTTTTGTTTGCTTACCTTCTGCTTTTAGTGCTGCTCGACAGCAATGGGTGCATTGCCTGATAAAGTAGCTTTAATACAGCTAGATAAGCAAGCCAATTGGTGTGCTTTATATATCTATATTAAAGCTACTTACCAGGCAATGTACCCAATCTTTAAGAATGCTTACAATAAACATACCTAGATTCCTGAAATAGAAATTCAGCGGAGAGTTGCTTAGTGGTGTCTTTTTAATGTTTCATACATGTTTTAAAGAGATTCAAAAAAATTATTACAAATGTAAGAATCTGGAATTCAGGAGAAACATTTTTAAAAATATTTTAAAGTTTAAACTCGATGGAAAAATTATCAGTCTTTGACTTCCTTAGACTTAGGGGGAAGTACACTTAGTTCCTCCCAAAATGATAGTTTGAATGTCCATCATCTGCCCACATAATGCATGCAAATCACGTAATGTTACCATGAAATGCTCATATTAATTTAATTAAACTCTCCTTAAATCCTGGTAACACAAGTTTACTTTTGTGTTTTAGTATGCAACCTTTGACTAAGTGGTGTCAGGAGATCTGACAGCAATCAGAGGAGAGTTGAGGAGTGTTCACATATTAGTAAACTCTCAAAGATAAGTAATTGGCCATCCTAGTAAGACAGAAGGTTGGGCCATCCTGTTTCACACAATACACATAGCCTGTGCAATTCCTTTTCCACTTCACAATAGTAGTAATACTTTGTAAGATCTTTGTATCACTTGCTTCTTAATAGTGTAATGAGATACTTTTGTAATTCTGTCATACATAAACCAGATGATCATTCACCTTTAAAAATTTTATAAATTGTACATTGAAAATGCCAATCTCTTACATCCACTAAATATTTTAAAATCTTTCTGAATCGTCAAGTTTCAAAATATTTCTGTTTTGTTTATCAGTTTTATTCTAAGAAGTAATAAGAGTTTATAGAAGTAATAATTTATACATAATCAATCATTTTAGATTAAAATATGAATTAGCAGCAAATTTATAATCATTGAGATTAGAAGAAGAAATTTTTAAACCTGTAAACCAAAAATTTATGAGGAAAGTATTGTATTATGCAAGAAAAAATTTTTAAATCTTATATTGCATGAAGAAATTGCATATCATAGCGTTAAATTAGATATGATAAAATCATATATATTTCCATTTGCAGGAAAACTGTTTTCAGAGACATTTGGTTGTCATTGATACTGATTTCAATATAATTTGACATCTGTGTGCAGAATATAAAATTAGTTTTGTTTCATTCTTGTACTATACAACTATTTTACATTTTTACAGTGAAAATATTTTTCAAAATTTAAAATATTTAAACACTTGGAAAGTTTTTTAACTTTTAAATGATTTCACTTAAATTTTTTTTAACTTTGTAACAAAAACAAGATATATATAATGAATAGTTTTAAAACACTTTAAATTAATAAAATATAAAATGAAAGTTTTAATATTAAAATTATTTATACGATCTCATTATTGTATTGTTTGAATATTGTAAATGTCTGAAGAACTTCGGATATAAGTGGTAAATATATTTGTGAATATTAAGGTTTCTATATTTGATATATGCATTTTTGATAAGCATTATAACATATAATCTCTAATAACTTATTTCTCATGTCATAAATTTTATATATTAAAAAATGGAAAAATTCTAGATGAATCATCATTTTTCATTTTAATTTTGTTACTGTTAATGTGAATCAGGTTATAATGGCAAGCAATCTGATTTTAATCCATATAAAGAATATTTTAATGAGTTTAGTTGATATCATTGCATATGAATGAATATGTTTATTTCAGTTCATTCAACTTAAATGATTGAATTTAATCTTGATATTGATTCATTCTGAGTTAGAAATTTAACTGAGACAATTCTAGAAAACTAATTAATTAAATATTTTTTCACGGTGAAAAATATATAAATTGTGTATTGTTAATTCACTTTTTTTCCAATATTTCCATTTGAACATTTAATGGAATTTAACAAAATAAATGAATTACATTTCTTGTTTTTGTGTGTACAAACTTGTAAACATTATTAAAAAATAATTAAATAAAATTTTTAAATACTTAACAATAGTTATTAATGAATAGGTGCAACTGTTAAACTTAATATATTTTTAAATTTAACTTTTTCATTTACTTTGTTTATCTCTTTATTCATCAGTTGACAAGAATTTAAAACTTAGAGATAATTTGAAATGCTGAGATTGTAAAGGATCATTTCATACAACGATTTAGAAACTAAATCACTACGGCAGAATTTATAAATGCAGAAAACCTGGTGTTCAAATTAAGATTATCAAATGGTAAACCCAAATTTGTGTTTTAAAATTATATGTACTGTACCTACATACATATGTACAAAGTGAAAGCTACTTTACATCTTAATTCGATGGAAGGAATATGAAAAATTAACATCATTCATGAGTAATTGTATAATTTAAACCAAATATTTCTGTTATTTATTTGTAATATTTTCAGAATTAATTTGTAGAATTTTATATTCTACTAGCTGCAAGGACCTGCTTCGCTGGGTTTTTATTTGTATGTAATATAGTTTTTTTTATATATAAAAGACTGTTTTTCTAAGTAATGTAGAATCTAGCTGCATGGACCCGCAAAAACACAAAAAAAACTGCCTGTAAATCGCGCATGCTGCTTTATATTAACTCTTCCTTTGTTACTCAACACTTCCATTCTTAACACTTCCACTGTTAACACTTCTATTGTTACACATCTTTGAAGTCAACCACTTTCAACCCCATATCTCCCGCACCCCTATAGCTATCGAGACGCAACCACCATAGTGCATGAATGGAGACTTGGGGCTACTACCACATACAAACACCATTCATGTGCGATGTGTAGTTTTGGCTAAAAAGTGAAATATAGGGACACACACGTTCATTTTTATATATAGATATAGATATAGATGAATAGGAAGAGTTTTAGTTTTCCCCTTTTTTTACAGAATTACAGAAAGATATTTTGCTTTAGAAGCATGAATCACATTGGTTGTAATACTAAATATTACAATGTATTGATAGTTTATTGCTTGAGAGCATGCATCTTCATATTGATTGGATTAAAGCTGAAAAAAAATTGTTTCTTAATTTGATTATTATAAAAAATATGCTCTGTTGGAACTTCATCAACTGAATTTGAAAAATATTAAGTTTAGTGAAAGGATCTGCAAACCTAAACCTGGTAATCTGACTGGTATCCCATATATGGAAAATATATTATGGAAATAAAAATGTCCAAATTCTTGTCTATAAGTTAGTAGATTGCCAACATACAAAATAAAAAATTTCTTTGGAAAATTAGGATATAAATTTATAAATTGAATTTTTCCAAAAATTTTTTTTTCTTTTAAATTTTATACTGTGAGTGATATATCTGCAGTATTCTACAAGGAAGCACTTAAGCACAAATAATCATGTAAAAGATAATCTTTTCAGTATGAGTGATGTTTCAAAAGACTTGCCAGGCTTTTTAATAATACGGTAAGACCTCACTTATGCTGATTTGATATAATGTGGTCCGTTTGAAGCGTAAAAAAATCTCAAAATTTACTCTGATTCAAATTATCATGGCATTTCATTGATTCATATATAATACGATTATTCAACCCAATCAGCAAAAGGTAACGAAAAGCAAAATTTGTTGTAGCACTGTACTTTCCTTAAATTTATGTTTGTTTGGTGCAATTTTGGAAAAATATAACATCATGGATGTCATAGACAATACTGACTTGACTTGGCAAGAATTAACTTATAAATGCATGAATGAAATGTGGAAGAAGTTATGGCTGAAGGTATTCAAGAATTCTCAAAGAGAAGAGCCTATTGCTGTATTGTTAGGTTGACCAAATTGTCAACCTAATCAATATAGCAGGACTAGGAGATGTAGAGGAGCAGGAAATTATTGCAGATTTCTGGTGAGAGCCTTACTAACGATGACCTTCAAGCACTGGCAGAACAAGGAATTCGTGTAGAACTGGAAAATAGTGATTCTGAAAATGAAGAACCCAAAGAATTTATCTACAGATTTCCTTAGTAAAAGTTTGGTAACAATAACCTTAATCGTTGATCAGATTGTAGCAAATGATGCAGATTTTGAAAGGAGTGCAAAAGCAAGACAAGGTGTTTTGGATGCAATCTCCTGCTACCGGCATTTGCTTAAGGAAAGAACAAAAGCGACAAATGGAACCAGGACTGTGGAGTTGGTAAAAAAACACTCGACTCAGACTCCTGACTCTGGCAAAATTAAATACCAAGTCATATTTTGGGGGGCAGAGGCACTCACAGGCATCCTACTCCAAACTCTGAGAGGATCCCAGGCATTTACCCAAATAGTTAGTATTTTTAATATTTAACTTACATTAATATTTATTTNGGAATTATCAACAGTGTTATAGGGGGTCGACTGTATACCGAAAAGACCGGTTGTACGGTGTTGATTTCTAGAGAATGAAGTTGTTTACTTCATTTCTTCTTTCTTTTCGACTAGTTTGTTCATTTGTTCTCTCGATTCGCACTCAGTTAAGGCTATTGAGAAGTTGTTAATTGGGTGCGAATTGCCAAGAAACGAACAAATTACAGTGATTTCGATTCCAAATGTTACTTACAAAATCAATTAATTCGAAGCAATCTCGTAAAACACGATTAATTATGCAATACTATTGTAAATAATACACAAGGTATATTTTCGCGGCAAAGCATGCGGTCACACTTCCCACCACAACAATGATTAGCGGATCGTTCGGTGGGTCAGACGTCTGACCACCGGTAAATTGCATGGCATCTAGGAAAAAAAAAAAGCATTGTTTACAGCAGTCTAGTCTTTGTTAGAAATAGGCCACACCAGAATTGGATACATATTGTTAAGAGCTAAATAGATACCAGCAGCCAAATGTTTCCTTTACAATGTCATTTATCTTAAACATCTTCGTGTTACTCGGATCTATATTTAGACTTATATCGATATAAATATACCTTGCAACTGTCGAAATAACTTTTTAAAGTGTTCTAAAATCGTTTAAGCATTTTAAACCAACAAGTAATTACTGTATTACTCTTTTATGTATAAATTTGTGGGTGCCGTTTGGATCTCCTTTCTTTCTCTTTATTTATTAATTGTAAACAAATAAATTTTTTAAAGAACCAATTAAATATAAAAATTGCTAATTATTATTATTATTATTATTTTTGCTGTATTGACAGATCTAAAAATACTTTAGTCGGAGTCATTTTAAATGGTTTTATCGATACCGGTCGACCCCCCTATAACACTGTTGATAATTCCGTTTTATATGAATTCAATATTGTACGAGTCACTTAGATTTTACAAATACGTATGCCGGGCTGTGAACGGCTCACGTATTTGTAAAATCTAAGTGACTCGTACAACATGGAATTCATATAAAACGGAATTATCAACAGTGTTATAGGGGG
>NW_019384302.1:972501-982759 GCF_000671375.1 Centruroides sculpturatus
ATTCCGTTTTATATGAATTCCATGTTGTACGAGTCACTTAGATTTTACAAATACGTGTACCGAGCTGTGAATGGCTCACACACGTATTTGTAAAATCTAAGTGACTCGTACAACATGGAATTCATATAAAACGGAATTATCAACAGTGTTATAGGGGGGTCGACTCGAAATTCGCGTTGGCCTCTCTAGTTAAATAATCGTAAGATTAACGCATCGTAAACTTAATACTAATTTGATCCAATTGCATTTTATGTATATTGTACAATGAAGTAATGACTGAAATTACAGTCGTTAAAGGTAATTATTGCTTTATACTTCAAATATTTACGTAGCTATTAAGATCTATTAGAGCATTCAGAAATAGAAAACTGAATTATAAACAATTATAATGACTATAACCGATTTTTTTATTGTTTAATAATTAGGTTAGTAAGGCTATCATTGATTCGCCTTAATAAACACGAATGCTTGTTTATTGTTATAAAGTAGTTGTCGCTTGTTAAAGAACCAATAACTCTCACCGCCTCTTTCCTTTCTACGATTTTATTTCTCTTGTTAATTTTTTAAGAAGATAAGCAAGATGCTTAATAATGATTAAAATGTTCAGAATAACCTTTATATATTTTCGAGTTTATTAATTATTCACATT
Source organism: Centruroides sculpturatus (assembly GCF_000671375.1). NCBI lineage: Eukaryota > Metazoa > Arthropoda > Arachnida > Scorpiones > Buthidae > Centruroides > Centruroides sculpturatus. The sequence continues at coordinate 973,151 of NW_019384302.1, forward strand.
GAACTAAATCTGAGTATAGACTAGCGTATATTTGTGCGTGTCTGGACTCCAGTTTCTGAGCAAAAGCTTAATTTGCCCATACCTAAAATCGCAACTTGCTATAAAGACTTTAATGTTACTTAATTATTATAATTTCTGCTGCAATTTCGAATGGATCTTCTTTTTTTTTTGGTTGTTGAAGTTGACATTGCAAGGTTACAGCTCAGTAAGATAGGGGCCCAATTGGACCCAATTATATTTTGACCAACTCAAATTTCTTTCCAAGTGACTAATATATCACCTAGAGAGGCTAATTGGGCAACTAAAAAACATACCTAGTTCCCATGACTGTCATGTAAAAGTGAAAAGTGACAAGCGGGCCGTATTGGGAACACAGTGTTCCTAATAAAGCCCATGAAAAACAAATGCGTGGAAGTGACAAAAATCTTTTTTATTCAATCAAAGACAAACTAGTGCTTTAGTTAATGCTATGAATTAAAATTCAAACCTTCTTCAAGACCAATCTCCAGGTTTAGATCTTCTCACTTAACTCTCTTCGGAATAACAGGAATCTTCTGAAATAGAAGGTTCAATAATTGATATTGATTTTGATATTTAAAATTATTAATAACAACAACAACAATAATAATAGATCCTAATAATAAAAATACGTTTTCTTAATAATTTACAGCCCTCCTGTTCATCAATATATCCTATACACACTACTACTGTGATGAGGTGCAACTAAAACACTATAAAAACAATAGTTGTATGTTAAAATAGACTAATAAACCTACAATATTCAATTATTACATCAACTTCAATATTAACAAAAGGTAATGATACGAAGTGTCACTTACCTTAAGATAATTATAGGACGGTTTTGTTTCGGATGACGATCCGACTTCAACTGTTTAGAAACAACTGATCGAACAGCTGATTCGGAATCGAAAGGTACCGTTTGGTTGAATCCACGGTACCATATGGGGACTCACTATCTTATATAATTTAAGAGTAAAGGCTACCGATTCTGTTTTTAGCGATAATTTAAATACACGTAACGAAGTGTATACATTGAAACTACATCTTAATGACACAATAAGTAACTTTACTTCCAGTAATAATAGTGCGGTGTCTTAGACTTGTCTCAACGATTTCCTATCCGATCTAATTAAAAAAAAAAACATTTTATAAATTTAGAAAGAAAAGTTGTCAGAAAAAAATATATCAAAATGAGAATCGACGACGAGAGATAAGGACAAAAAAAAAAGGAGCGTGTGATTTATGTAATCAATTAATTGCACTCATGTAGCCTATACTTACCGTTTTATTGCCGATTTTATGTTTGTTTTACTCGATTTTGTTTATTTTTCTAATTTATAATATAAATAATAATAAGTTCCTATCTTTATAAGTACTTAAATGGTTACGACATGCCACACAGTCTGTATGCAAATGACTTTTAAAAATAATCGACTATGTTTTACAAGTGTTTCAGGTTTAATAACTTTGTATTTTCCTATTTTAAGAGTTTATTACAAATAAAGAAATCTTATACTTAATTTATATGCATATTCGTATGTATATATTCCGAACTTATATAAATTTAAGTTGTTTTTTTGGGGTTAGAGTATTTATTCTACCTCTAAATCGGTTTATTGTTATTGTTTACTCCGTAAATAAATGTTTTTTCGAACAAAATAGAAGACAATATATTTATATAATGTTTACCTAGGTCAAAATCGTCGTGAAATCACGTGGTACGCAGACAATGACTTTATCTGTAAACCACGTGATCTCGCGCGTTATAATAGTGTAACTACGCGCCGCGTCGCTTCGCGTGGAGCGTAGCTACGTTAAATATAAGTCTAAGATAATTATAACTCGATATTTAGGCGGTTTAAGTATTAATAATCTTATCGATTTTATAACTCTTTGATTAGAAAACCATTATAAAATACAATTAGCAAATAAAACGCTTACATACTTTATCTAATGGCTAACGTACAGTACGCGACGTATACAAAATAAAGCGTGAAAAATTTTTGATTATGTAATTCGTAAAAAGTTTTCTTATTTGAGTTAAAAATTTACCAATTTTTAGAAATATAAGTAGTGAATTTAACGAAATTTTCCATACCTTTTTTGAATTTTTTAAATTAAGATCATTATCGGCGCGCGCGACGTCGCGACCGTTCGCGTCGCTAGGATAATGACATCATTTGAATATTTGTAATCAGCGAAATGATTGGTAGATTATTGGCACAGGAAGTGAATACTAAACTTCTTCCAAAATATAAAAACTCGAAGAACGTTGAGAAATAAATAAATAAACCTTTTTCTTTTCCGAGAATATTTTTATTTTTTTGCTTCTATTTTGTACAAAAATGAAAATATTTTTTTTTTTTTGGTGATAATTCACTTTATCGACAGTTTGCTGCCATATGAATTATTTATAACATCCTTCTCTATATCGGAACATCGAAAAAATAACAATAATAATAATAAAAAAAAGAACGAAAGAAAAATTGAAAATCGGTGGTCACCTGACCAATTTGGATGTGGATTGACCGGATAGACGTCGGTCACGTGACGGGGATCTTAAACGGCTGCGGGATCACTGACCAGGCGCGGTCACGTGACCGACCCTTAAGAACGGACATTATCGTTAAATTAAATACGTGGCTTGTTCGATATGGGAAATCTCTCGGTTCTAAATGTTATAAAACGGAAGAAAGTTTAATATAATCGAATAAAAACTAGAATATTTTTAGTCCCCGGACGAGATTTTCACCTCGAAGGGAGGGATGTTTGGCAAAAGTTTAGTGTTTTTTTTTTCATTCAGATGCCAAGATAATTTCCTAGATCCGGAGTGAAAATTAATTATACGAGAGATTTCGGAAAGGGTTAATAATAAAAGAGAAATAATAAAAGTAGTGGACGGTGTCGATGCATTTAAAATAAAATAAAAAAAAAGAAATCGCTTTCGGTTGCGCAACACCTGTCCGTCGTCCCTGACCTCGGGTGCCGTGACGTCACTGGCAAGCCGTAGTGGCGGCGCTGCTGTGCCGGCAGAGGTTAGTAACCTTGGCAACACCCGTTGTTACGTGGCTGACGTTTAGTAAAGGGTTGATTTTAGACATTTTTTAAGCATTTTTTTCTTTTAGAATTATGTGTTTTATCCAGTCGATGTTTGATAATATTGTATTTTATTATGATATTTATATGTTACCGTGCCGTTTGTGTCCACGGATTCCCTCTTTGTTGGTTTTATTAAGGTAAGATTTCATTTTTACAAAATTTATTTAATACATTTTTTTTATACGTTGTAATTTCTTCTTAAATTATTATCAATTTTATTTAATAATTTTAAAGATTTTACGTCGAAGTATCGACTGACTGTGACACATTTTACATTATAAGATATAAGGAATGCTATAAAAAAACAAAAAAAACAACTTAACATGTTACAAAAACTAAGTTTTATACACCCATATGTTCATTTATACATATTTTTAAGTATTAAATGTATCTTAAATGTATAAAAAATACAAAAATCAGTAATCCAAAACATCAAATATTCAATTTCCACATTAACAGTTTACAAATTGAACCAAACTTTACAGTTGAATACTTGCGGATGTTTACGATCAATTTTGGAGAAACGAAATTGGTCTCGAAGTTCGACCCGTCCGGAGAAACGGCGCCCTCGACTCCGTCGGAGAGCGTTTTCGGACGAAACTTTGGCGGGTTTGTTTTGTTTGGCTTATAATCTGGCCGTTAACTTGATTTCTAATTATCCTATTCTGGATGCATTTGTTACGTGTTCTGTGTCGTTCGAATTGCTTACCTGTGGTATCGGCATTTTTGTTTTGCAAGCGTGGCTTTGATCCCGCCGGTGTGTCGGAAATAAATATCGCATTTGACATCCCAAGTAATTGTATTTTTGTACGTGTAGGTTATGAAAATATTTTGGAGAATGAATTGTGTACTATTTTACTTTTACGTATCCCAGTTGACCCCCCCTATAACACTGTTTATTATTCCATTTTATATGAATTCCATGTTGTACGAGTCACTTAGATTTTATGAATACGTGTGCCGGGCTGTGAACGGTTCATGTATTTGTAAAATCTAAGTGATTCGTACAACATGGAATTCATATAAAACGGAATAATCAACAGTGTTATAGGGGGGTCGACTGGTACCTATTACGTGCCGTATGAATTAATTTGGTCGGATGGTGTGTTACTGTTATGCAGAATTGATCAAATTTTGTTTAAGAATTTTGACTAATTCAATTTAATAATTACATTTATTGTTTAAAAATGTTAGCACATGTTTTCATCTGTTTATTGCTGAATATGATATGATTTAAATAAAAATATTAACAATATATATTAAGTTCCTTGAAAAATTTGTTAAATTCTTGAATTTTTTTGAAGGATACGGCATTGTTCAAAATGTTTTCTTTAAATTTTGTTTGCCATTTCATATTTGTGAAGTTTTTATTAATTTTACAAGTATATTCTTATTAATATACTTTTGCTGTGGAATTATATAAGAGTAATGAGTGAAGTTTCAGTATGATTCTCTCTTACATTTGAAATAAGCATAGCAATAAGTACAAAACTTATCTGGAATTTATACAATAATTAACATTAAAATTTTGAAAAAATTCACATATTTTTGTAATATAAAAGGGTTTATAATAATAGTAATGCATTAGAAGTGATAATCTTTCATAAATTTTTATTTAAAGGAGATCATAACAGATGTGCAATATACAGTAGGCCCCCGTAACACTGTTGATAATTCCATTTTATATGAATTCCATGTTGTACGAGTCACTTAGATTTTACAAATATGTGAGCCATTCACAGTATTTGTAAAATCGGCACAAGTAATTGTAAAATCTAAGTGACTCGTACAACATGGAATTCATATAAAACAGAATTATCAACAGTGTTATAGGGGGTCTACTGTACAATTAATTAACTTTTATTAATTTAAAGAAAATTTGAGTATTTAAAATAATAATTTTTTAAAATAAATTTTATTACTATAAAACTGTTATTTCATGTTAAATTATGATTAATATAATTCAATTTCTATTTAAAAAATTTTAAAATTATACGTACTGTACCTATTATTCAAGCATCGACACAAAAACCTTTATAATGCAGCCTTTTAATGTACAGTACCTATATACATATGTACAGTACTGTACAATGTGAATACTACTTTACATCTTAATTTGATGAAAGAAATTTGAAAAATTAACATCATTTATGATTTATAGTATAATTTAAACCAAGTATTTCTGTTATTTATTTGTAATATTTTCAGAATTAATTTGTAGAATTTTATATACTATGAATAGTAAGATTTTTACAGTTTTCTCCTTTTTTTTTTTTATTATTATAACTTTGTAAATGAACGTTGTAATATTGAAAATAAATAAAAGATAACAAATACTTGCTTGAAACTACATATTTCTTTGAATCAGTTTTTTTAAATGTTAATATAACACTCAATAATCTAATGTTTCCTTAGCTTGTGGTATGGAACAATTATTGCATTTAGTGAATTTGATAATGTTTCATCTTATTATGTTAAAGGCTTCTTTAGATAGTTAAAAACTTCAGTTATTAGCACATTAATATTTTGATATGTTAAAAATTTCAAATAATTTAATGATATTTTAAATATAAAAATGTTAAATCTTTAATTTTATTTACTTTTAAAATTGTTTTAAAATTTAAAACAAAACGAATTTTAAAAACATTGATGCTTTCTTAAGATAATTATTCAAAGATATCCTTAAAAGACTAAAAACTTAATATCTAATTGCTCAAATAATGAATTACAATACCTAGAGTGTGATTTAAAGGGGAATGAGGGGAAATTCTCCCTTTACCTTTTATATCTTCAGCTCTGCAGAAATAAAATTATCCCAATCAAGGATAGTTTTTTTCCCCTATGATACTTATGTATGCTGAAAATCATCAATTTTGTAAAGCTAGAAGTTTGATTTTATACCAACTACTAAATTGATTAATATGTGTAACCTTGTAATCATGTGTGATGTCTAAATTGGGCAGATTTTTGCCAACAGACTTGCACAGAGGCCAGCATGGTCAGCAGCCATTTTGTTTTGCTTTTTATTAATGCTTTTTTCTTTTGTTTTGTTTGCTTACCTTCTGCTTTTAGTGCTGCTCGACAGCAATGGGTGCATTGCCTGATAAAGTAGCTTTAATACAGCTAGATAAGCAAGCCAATTGGTGTGCTTTATATATCTATATTAAAGCTACTTACCAGGCAATGTACCCAATCTTTAAGAATGCTTACAATAAACATACCTAGATTCCTGAAATAGAAATTCAGCGGAGAGTTGCTTAGTGGTGTCTTTTTAATGTTTCATACATGTTTTAAAGAGATTCAAAAAAATTATTACAAATGTAAGAATCTGGAATTCAGGAGAAACATTTTTAAAAATATTTTAAAGTTTAAACTCGATGGAAAAATTATCAGTCTTTGACTTCCTTAGACTTAGGGGGAAGTACACTTAGTTCCTCCCAAAATGATAGTTTGAATGTCCATCATCTGCCCACATAATGCATGCAAATCACGTAATGTTACCATGAAATGCTCATATTAATTTAATTAAACTCTCCTTAAATCCTGGTAACACAAGTTTACTTTTGTGTTTTAGTATGCAACCTTTGACTAAGTGGTGTCAGGAGATCTGACAGCAATCAGAGGAGAGTTGAGGAGTGTTCACATATTAGTAAACTCTCAAAGATAAGTAATTGGCCATCCTAGTAAGACAGAAGGTTGGGCCATCCTGTTTCACACAATACACATAGCCTGTGCAATTCCTTTTCCACTTCAATAGTAGTAATACTTTGTAAGATCTTTGTATCACTTGCTTCTTAATAGTGTAATGAGATACTTTTGTAATTCAGTCATACATAAACCAGATGATCATTCACCTTTAAAAATTTTATAAATTGTACATTGAAAATGCCAATCTCTTACATCCACTAAATATTTTAAAATCTTTCTGAATCGTCAAGTTTCAAAATATTTCTGTTTTGTTTATCAGTTTTATTCTAAGAAGTAATAAGAGTTTATAGAAGTAATAATTTATACATAATCAATCATTTTAGATTAAAATATGAATTAGCAGCAAATTTATAATCATTGAGATTAGAAGAAGAAATTTTTAAACCTGTAAACCAAAAATTTATGAGGAAAGTATTGTATTATGCAAGAAAAAATTTTTAAATCTTATATTGCATGAAGAAATTGCATATCATAGCGTTAAATTAGATATGATAAAATCATATATATTTCCATTTGCAGGAAAACTGTTTTCAGAGACATTTGGTTGTCATTGATACTGATTTCAATATAATTTGACATCTGTGTGCAGAATATAAAATTAGTTTTGTTTCATTCTTGTACTATACAACTATTTTACATTTTTACAGTGAAAATATTTTTCAAAATTTAAAATATTTAAACACTTGGAAAGTTTTTTAACTTTTAAATGATTTCACTTAAATTTTTTTTAACTTTGTAACAAAAACAAGAGATATATAATGAATAGTTTTAAAACACTTTAAATTAATAAAATATAAAATGAAAGTTTTAATATTAAAATTATTTATACGATCTCATTATTGTATTGTTTGAATATTGTAAATGTCTGAAGAACTTCGGATATAAGTGGTAAATATATTTGTGAATATTAAGGTTTCTATATTTGATATATGCATTTTTGATAAGCATTATAACATATAATCTCTAATAACTTATTTCTCATGTCATAAATTTTATATATTAAAAAATGGAAAAATTCTAGATGAATCATCATTTTTCATTTTAATTTTGTTACTGTTAATGTGAATCAGGTTATAATGGCAAGCAATCTGATTTTAATCCATATAAAGAATATTTTAATGAGTTTAGTTGATATCATTGCATATGAATGAATATGTTTATTTCAGTTCATTCAACTTAAATGATTGAATTTAATCTTGATATTGATTCATTCTGAGTTAGAAATTTAACTGAGACAATTCTAGAAAACTAATTAATTAAATATTTTTTCACGGTGAAAAATATATAAATTGTGTATTGTTAATTCACTTTTTTTCCAATATTTCCATTTGAACATTTAATGGAATTTAACAAAATAAATGAATTACATTTCTTGTTTTTGTGTGTACAAACTTGTAAACATTATTAAAAAATAATTAAATAAAATTTTTAAATACTTAACAATAGTTATTAATGAATAGGTGCAACTGTTAAACTTAATATATTTTTAAATTTAACTTTTTCATTTACTTTGTTTATCTCTTTATTCATCAGTTGACAAGAATTTAAAACTTAGAGATAATTTGAAATGCTGAGATTGTAAAGGATCATTTCATACAACGATTTAGAAACTAAATCACTACGGCAGAATTTATAAATGCAGAAAACCTGGTGTTCAAATTAAGATTATCAAATGGTAAACCCAAATTTGTGTTTTAAAATTATATGTACTGTACCTACATACATATGTACAAAGTGAAAGCTACTTTACATCTTAATTCGATGGAAGGAATATGAAAAATTAACATCGTTCATGAGTAATTGTATAATTTAAACCAAATATTTCTGTTATTTATTTGTAATATTTTCAGAATTAATTTGTAGAATTTTATATTCTACTAGCTGCAAGGACCTGCTTCGCTGGGTTTTTATTTGTATGTAATATAGTTTTTTTTATATATAAAAGACTGTTTTTCTAAGTAATGTAGAATCTAGCTGCATGGACCCGCAAAAACACAAAAAAAACTGCCTGTAAATCGCGCATGCTGCTTTATATTAACTCTTCCTTTGTTACTCAACACTTCCATTCTTAACACTTCCACTGTTAACACTTCTATTGTTACACATCTTTGAAGTCAACCACTTTCAACCCCATATCTCCCGCACCCCTATAGCTATCGAGACGCAACCACCATAGTGCATGAATGGAGACTTGGGGCTACTACCACATACAAACACCATTCATGTGCGATGTGTAGTTTTGGCTAAAAAGTGAAATATAGGGACACACACGTTCATTTTTATATATAGATATAGATATAGATGAATAGGAAGAGTTTTAGTTTTCCCCTTTTTTTACAGAATTACAGAAAGATATTTTGCTTTAGAAGCATGAATCACATTGGTTGTAATACTAAATATTACAATGTATTGATAGTTTATTGCTTGAGAGCATGCATCTTCATATTGATTGGATTAAAGCTGAAAAAAAATTGTTTCTTAATTTGATTATTATAAAAAATATGCTCTGTTGGAACTTCATCAACTGAATTTGAAAAATATTAAGTTTAGTGAAAGGATCTGCAAACCTAAACCTGGTAATCTGACTGGTATCCCATATATGGAAAATATATTATGGAAATAAAAATGTCCAAATTCTTGTCTATAAGTTAGTAGATTGCCAACATACAAAATAAAAAATTTCTTTGGAAAATTAGGATATAAATTTATAAATTGAATTTTTCCAAAAATTTTTTTTTCTTTTAAATTTTATACTGTGAACCTAGATTCCTGAAATAGAAA